>NC_022036.1:2771838-2807483 GCF_000317375.1 Microtus ochrogaster
TAGTCCAGGTGCGAGAGTTAGCCGAGAAAAGGCTGGAACTAATGGGCCAAGCAGTGTTTAAAAGAATACAGTTTCCGTGTAATTATTTAGGGACATAAGCTAGAGCTAGCCATGTGGGCAGCCGGGTGCTGGGGACGCACCCCGCCGCTCCTATTTCAACAGAGTCCATGAGATATGTCCTATATAATAAAATTATTTTATTAAGAAAAAAAATAAAAAAAATTATGTGCTTTATAAATGAGAAAAAAAACAATAGCAACTTTAACTGTGACAAGATTTTGAGTAACCACTGAAATTTTCTTGAACCCCTTTTCATCAAACACCAACAATACTTTCTAGCCATGGAAACAGGCTGAAGCAACCCAACTGTAGTCCCATATTAATAAACACTTTTTCATGTACTTTCATCCTTTACTGCAAGTCAGAAAGCAAATGATAGAAGAGCAACTTATCATTCAGTCAGAAATGTAAATACAGAAGCCAAGGAAGACAATTGGGCAGTGAGAGAAGAAAAGGCCAGGGAAGAGATAAGGATAACCTCATCTTATAAGGTAGAAAATGAGAATAGTTATTGCAAAGCTCAGAATTATATAAAAATGTTTTAAAATAAATGATGTAGAAATATTAAAGCAGACATAAAGATAGCATTGGAATTATGTTTCTTATATGTCTCTAGATGAGCTATCATAATATAAAATGATGGAAAATTTCAGAATCCATGTCAACAGTGCATTATAAAATATTGAAGAAAAGCAAATCTTTGATATACGACTACTGGTGTGAATGCTTGAGTTACCTGGTTTTAATTTTCTTACATTTTTATATTTTGTCATATGCATTTGTTTCTTTGATAAATAGTGAGGGTAAATTAGTATAAAGAATCACTCTTCTGAAGTAAAATCTTTGAGAAAATCAAAACTGTGAAGTGTAGTAAGATACAAGGAGGCAAAAATAAACACAGTGGATGAGGAGAGGCATATACTTTTCCAAGAACTAAAGAACTAGTAAGGAGATAGATGTTAGCTGTGCAGGCTAAGCAAAACAAAAAGACAGGGCTGCATTTGTGCCTTAGTGGCTTTATTCAATGCTAGCATGAATAAATCCTGGCGTTCTATCATAAACACTGGGAGAAAACAAATAAAACTAAGAGAGAAATGAAGAAAGCCATGCACTACAGCAGGGAAGCAAGATATAGCAGAGGAAGTGGCATTTATTGTATTGTGGATGAGTTGAGGGAAAAGAAGAAAAGAGAAGGAAGAAGAAAAGAAGTGTGCTATTAGAAGCAGGTCCTTACCTAAACTGCACAAAGATGAATAAACCATTCTGGGAACTTCTAATTTAAGATTAAGACAGAAACGAGGTCATATGTACTACAGTAGAAAAAAAAAAAAAAAGCATGAGGCCCGATTGTTTGATCCATCATGAGTAATTATTGAGGATTAAAGGAGAAGCTTACGAGAGGACTCTCAAGCACACTGGGTTCTGAGATGTCCTTCCGGAGCTGAGCATAAACAGCTGGAACAGGAAAGCAGCTGAAGTTTAGGACTGGTTGCCAGGAACGCCGCTGAACTGCTTCAGAACCGCAGGTTCTGCTGTTCGTCCTTTCATTTTTCTTCCCTGTCCCCTCCTGGATACACTGCATAGTTTTATTCATTTCTGACTGGCAGGAAGGAATTTCAATAAATTATGATTGCCACTTTATGAATCTTCAGAACATCTGAGTAATGGAAAATGATATATTTCAACGGAGAACACGATTCAGGTACTGAGCAGGCGTTTTCAATAGGTTTAGAGAGCAGATGAAAGATGATATTTCAAAGACTGTTCCGAATGAAATATTCTTCATAAAATGACTGCTCAAGTGAAAATCGCTCTTGATATAACTAAGATAACTCTCTTTAGGGGTCATCTAGAGAAAAGAATATGCTGGAAAAAAAAACTCCTATGAGATGTAAATGTTAAGTACACCTTTAAAAATAGTTTCTAACCCCTATAGATGCCATAGAAGAGAAAAATGATCTGAGTTTCTTCATTGTCATGTGGGCCCCTGCTGTCACTTATTTCTGGGCATTTTCAACAAGAGTAGAGAGGATACAAGAGGAACCTGTGACTTTCTGGCCCGTGTTATTGTGTCACATTTCACAGCACAATTGAGAGCAGAATAGCTCGTGCCCTGATATCTGGAGATAAAGTTAAAATGAGAGTCAGAACTGCATACGATTTTCTGAGCTAGATGGATGCTGAACTCAATGTGATGCTGGGCCTTGTGGAATGCTGAACCCTCTGGGCTTCTGGACCTTGCCAAATCACCTGAGGGCTGTCACACCACAATCAAGGGTAAGAAAGAGAATACCAAAAGCAGGAATTTCGAAAGCTAGCAGAGTGAATTACTAATCACTTTGAGAAAGTTATAAATGAGAACCAGTTATAATTACATTAGCTTTATTGCTTAAAAAGCTTTCACATTTTAGTTTAGCTCCTTCTTGTGAAGGGGGAAAGGAAGTCCTGGGGATTGCTTCTAGAGCTCTGAAAACACTGCAGGAATGCCCTGTCCTGTTCTAGCTCCAGCTCTAACGTACTTTTGATGGAGAGGAAAATAGACTGTATGGCAGCAATGACAGAAAACATACCTCCAATTTACCGCTAACCTAGATCTTTGGAAATATGACATACATATGTGAACTCTAGCTTTCAAAGTATTTTTTTTTATTAATGAAGCATTTCTAAAAGGAAAAATAGTACTTCTATGTTATTCAAAAACTTGTTTGGTATTTATTTTCTATTTTCTTTGCAAATATTACATACATAAAGCCATGAGGTTAAAATAAACTCTGTTAAGAAATTTGTTTATTTTTTAATTATTGATATCATGATTTGATCACATCATTACTTCTTTTACCTTCATCCCTCCAAACCCTTTCATGTACCCAAACAATCTCCTTCATTCATGGAATCTTCTGTTTTACTAGTTATTATTACACACACAGACTCACACACACACATTCATAAATGCAGGTGCACATTAGGGCACGTGTATGTGTGTGTGTGTGTGTGTGTGTGTGTGTGTGTGTGTGTGTGTGTGTGTGTGTCTATGTTTTTTCAGGACTGGGCATTTGGCACTGAAAGTGAAGTGTTCTTCTCTGAAATAAGACCTCATAAAATCAACAAAAATGGTAACATGTAGCTGCTGTCCCTCAGCTGTTTGTTTACTGAGGTATTCCATAGTTTAATAAATCAATTCCAAAATAAATCCAACAATATATATGGACAAAAGATTGTTTTGACCATAAAAATAGCAAATGATGTCTCTATTTTGTCAGACAAAGCTTAATGTCCTTTTATATAGGTCATTAGGCTGACTGGAGAGGAGGGTTTTTGCAATGTGGGATTCAGGAAATCATCTTTCATGTGCCCTACTGATACGTTAAATGTATTTAGGGCACAGGTGATGTTCAGAAGAAGCCTGATTAACTGGATTGCCTTTGCTAATGTTGATCTTGCAAATTTTTTTCTGTGTAAATGGATGCCTGTTAAGTAATGTCGGGGTCACTAATAAAACAAGAAAATATCTGTCATCACTTCCAATGGGATGCTCATTGATTAATCAACCATTAAGATGGGGTGGATATAGGAAGGCTTAGGGAGACGACTGAATATGTGCATAAATGAGGTTCTCAGAGAATTAATAAAGATATTTTAAATGAAAAACAAAACATTAAACATCTGAGGTCAAATATGATGTGAACTCTAGAAATTCTCAAATCAAATTTAATTAAAAACTAATCAATGAGCATCCCATTTTCTTAGCTATATTTATATAATTAAACATTATTAGAGAATAACTGGAATGAAACAATGTTAGAAATCGGGAAAGATGGAAGAAACATTTGACATGTTATATGACATGCTGCATGATGTAAACAAATGTTGGCATTCAATATTGGTAAGAACTTGCCATATAGTCACTTTGAAAACTTATTTTGTCATATTTATGATTAGAAATTAAATATGAAAACAAAAACACTGCAAGAATTTGAACAATAATTTTAATATTCTTGCATATATATTATAAATCATACAGTTTCCTGAACTCTTTTGTGGTAGGTATAATATTTCTCATAAATTTAAATATCAATACAACATAAAATGTCTCTAAATAGAGCTGTTGTTGTGTCCAGGATGTATAAAATCAAAAGCCAAGAGCGCAAAGTAGCAGATATGTTGGGTAAATCAGTTGAGAGACCCAGAGTATGTGTAAACAACAGTAGTAAAACTTACTACATGTGATTTTTATCAAAAAGCAGATTTTGCCTACTCATACTGTTAAAGAAGTAACTGCGGAATATAACAGGTATATTTATCTATTTGATAATAGTGAGTGTGCTACAACCTTGTTTAATTGAAATGATATCATGTTGAAAACCTCAAGTAAGCACGGTAAATGCATTACGAAATTTAATGAAAGGCACATATATACCATTCTTAAAAAAAACAAATTATAAAAAGTAAACTAAGAAATGTGATCAAGACTGGCGGGGAAAGAAAATTACCATTAGAGCAAGCATTTATGTTTGAAGTGATTTTTGTGATTTAGAAAAAAAACTTTATTTTTGTGTCTGGGTTGTACTATGAGTTTGTGTGTGTGTGCATGTGTGAGTACATGCATGCATGAATGAATGCATGTGTGTGTGTGTGAGAGAGAGAGACAGAGAGAGAGACAGAGACAGAGAGAGAGACAGAGAGACAGAGAGAGTGAGAGAGAGAGAGACAGACAGAGAGAGAGGGGGGGGGGGCAGGTGGTACTTTGCCTGGACAGGTCAGAGGATAGGTTTCAGAAGTCACATCTCTAATTCTACCACTTGGTGCCCCAAATCAAATTTAGTTCATCAGAATTGGGAGCAAGTTCCTTTATTCTCCAAGCCAAGAAAGTGACTCATATTATACATCTGTCAAGAGATGTATCTGAGGGGTAGCAAAATTATTATTACTCTCATGTGCTATTTACAAAAGAAAACACTATAAATACTATAGGCCACATAACTTCCACGATGTCACAAAGGCTATTATTCATGGGAATGCATGCACAATCCAAAATGAGTTTCAAAGATTTAGTATGAATCATTATTCATCCTAAAGGGGACTCGAATAGCAAAAACTGTATTTACTGAGAAACAAGGGAATTAATAAAAGCTTAAATTATAAAATCCTTTAAAGCTCAAATCTTGAAAAAAAATGTATTAAGCAAAGACTGCCGTGTGAGATTGAACAGAACAGAAAGTTTGTCGGTGCCATTAACTTGATTTCAAGTTGTTTTATTTTTGTTGTTTTTTCCTCTAGTCTCTATCAGGTTAAGTCTTTTGGCATATCTGGCGGATAATTATCCTGGTCTTGAAATGTGAACTGGTTATATAGATGATTGTCCCTGTGTCCAAATTAGAAATAGTAAGGTAGATGAATGGGTTTCTTTCGAAACTACCACAGGGGTGAGCTGTATTTAAAGGAGCGTTAGGACACTGGTTGTCTGAGGCTGTCATGCTTTAAAGCCTGTCCAGAAAACATCTCTTTGATATCATTGCTGTGGGAATAAGTCCCAACACTGCTTCTCACAGAGACCTGGAACCTTATTCTTACAGTTGTCATAAGTTATGTAAGCTCTGGGAACTATTTACTGTGATTCTTCCAGGTTGTGAGCTGAAATGGTATTTCATAGCTCCTCTGTCATGTGATCAAGCAGCCTCCAAATTCTTTCTCTTTGGATGACAAGCCAACACTTATCATATCCAAATCAGTCACTAATTCTTGATTATTCCTTCCAAAGGCTCCATCAAACATCCTTGGCTTCCAAAGCGGGAGTCTCCTTCAAGTTTACTTATGCTTGAAATCCTCAATAAACTCTTTACAGGCCTACCTTGAGCATCTTCCCTTCTAGGGGTTGCCACTGACCACTTTTAAATTCTCATTTTGACCTGGACTGGGCTAAACTGTCAGGGACAGAATCACACTTAGCTGGTATTGAGTGGTGACTAATGAAGACATCATACAACAGAGTTCTTCACCATGAATCAGTCTGGGTGACAGCCAGCAGACCTTTGATTAATACCCATTGGATGATTACACTGGAAGTAAGTTTTGTGTTTTACATGATGTATGATCTCCAGCTCAGGAAGGTCTCTTTCCAACTTAAACTTGTTCATGCACATTGTTGTCAGAAATAGGCATTCTATACACACATAGTTTGGTGTCAACCATTACTTTGAGTCAAAAGATGACACAAATGTTCAAATCAAAAAAATATTATTATTATTAATGAAACTAAATTTTCTATACCTTTCTATATTGCATAATATCCCTGGGAAAAAGACACATATGCTGACTCCTTGCTTTCTTCCTGAGACTGTGTACTGAGTACCATCCATGGCTGTGCAGTGTTTCTCCTGAGACAGAGCATACATGCCCACCCTGATGCCCTTGACCTTATACAGGTAACTTTTGTATAGCATTAATGGTACCTTAACTCTGAGAACTGACTTTGAGCTCTATGTGTTGCCTATTCCTTCCGTGGTGCTGTGTAATACTGCACACTTCAGAGAACAAGTCTGACCAAGCACTGGCCCAGGATAAGGCTGACATCACACATACCAGAAGCTGACCTATAACCCTCAACTAACCAGCAATAAATAATTGTTTTTATTGTAAGGCATAGAGGTTTTCAGGGTGGTGATTTCTCCCATAAAAGCTCACTATTGGAGTTGGACTGAATTCTCAGAAGTGAGACGGTTGGGTCAAAGGATAAATGCAATTTTTATTTTGATGGGGATCACAAAATGCCACCACATGGGGATAGTTTCATTTTCCACTGAAGCTTCAACCTGCCTGTCTACTTTCCTCTGAAGCAGATAATATTAAACTTCTGGATGTTTGCCAATCTGATAAGTGAGACTTAATGCATTAGTGTTGTTTGAATCTGTATTTCTGCAGTTAACACTGAGAATAATCCTTTCCTAAGTTTCATGCTTTCACTCCCTTGTCTTCAGTAGTGGGAATGCTTTCTTCTTAATTTCTATATGTTAGGCTTAACCAAGGTTAGTTTCTAAGGGTATGGGTAGAAAATTTTTAACCTATTTTTTTATGTCATTTGGACTACACCAAAGCTTTTCTATTGAAATCAAAGAATATTTTTTTTAATTTTAACTCTTATTGATTCTTTGTGGATTTCATTCCATGCATTCTGATCCTATTTACCTCCCCACCCCCTTGCATCCTCCTTCTGCCCTTACAACCTTCCCTCAAAACAAAGTCAAATTTAAAAGAAAAAGCAAAACAAAGAAACAAAACAAAATAAATGCCAGAGGGAGAGGGAGGGAGGGAGGGAGGGAGGGAGGGAGGGAGAGAGAGAGAGAGAGAGAGAGAGAGAGAGAGAGAGAGAGGAGAGGGAAAGAAAGGAATATTTTCTTCGAAGCTGTAATACAGCCAGTTGTCACAGTTTACCCTTCAAGTCCATTCATCTTTATCCGCAAGTGTTCATTGCGGTGAATCATTGGTTTGGATGGTCAGCTCTGGCTTCTGCTCCTCCACCAATAATGGTCTTTTATCGGTGTTCCTCTTGAATATCCTGTTGTTGTCCTGTGTTGAGGAGATCATGCAGTTTTGGATATGTAGGTTTTCCCCTTTACATGCTCCAATGGTTCAGAGATGGGGTAGAAGTTAGGGTGGGCTAACTCATAGCCTGGTTCTGGATCTGATTTGTTGCTTGATTGGTCAGCTCTCTAGATTTCCTTCATCATCCCTATGTGATCTAGTTCATCAGCACAGTCCTGGCTGGTTCACTGACTGAAGCCAGCACCAAGGAGCATGGTCAGTGTTCTTGCTCTCTGATCCTCAGAACTGTACTGTTTAAGATAATCAATTATCTGTATTTTCCTAATATAACAATTAATTGGAAATCAACGGGAAGTTTGCAAGATGCACCAGGTGATAGAGACAATATATATGGTAAATTCATTTAATGGATTTGTTCATGGATATATTTTACCAAGTTGAGTCCTCTTTTAAATATGTATTATATTTATAGTACAGACCTCTGAGAGGAGAGCTTGTTATACCTATTTGAATAGATAGTTGTTGGTTTAACACTTGAAAAGTCAAAGTTCTTTACATAATTAGTTGTTGACAAAAATGGATTTAGTAGTCCAATGTATTATTCATTGCTAATTATAAAAGAATTAATTAGAATATGAGACATAAGGAAATAATAATCCAATTATCACAAGAATATACTAGAAATACATTCTACCTCTATATTAATAAATATAAAAAATATTGCATATTATTCTCTATTTCAGATAATTCTCTTGTTTTGTTTTACTCTGCTTTAGTGGAGACATAGTAATGTAAACTTTCTTTTTCACAACAGCTATATAATATGTTAGTTATTTTAAAACTACAGTACAAAACAACTCCACTCTACTTCCTGTTCTCTCACATATTAATAAGTAGAAACCTGAGATTATTCCTTAGCTTAAAAATTGCAATTTTTAGTGTAAAGTGAAAGATGACTAGTTTAGAAAGTTTTATATGGAAAGTTACATATAAATTTAATTTTACTAGACATAATTTCTGGATACATCTACCTTATTGACAAATGAATTAATATTATACAATTTTAAAGCATTTCCAGAGAATATTTAAAAACAAATAAAGAAAAGAATAAAACACAACACAGAAACCCATGAGTAGAAAATTTAATAAGGTTAAATGCTTCTTAATTATACTATTAATTGCTCATTTTGACATGTCTATATTAAATCTGTGAACTCACAGAGATGTGAAGATATTGAAATAGTGTTCATTTCAGCATGTCTTTGATAAAAATGCTTTGGCTAAAATGATTTAATCTCTCACATGCTTTGGTTTATACGTTTGTCAAAACCTGGGCCCACAGATTTACCTTAATCAATCTGGAAAACATCAGCCATATCACCTAATTGGCAAAACCAGTCAATATTTGCTACTAATCAGAAAGATATGAATTCTTTCTGTCAGAGAATGTCTGACTTCATTTTTCAATTCAAATATACATATTAATATGCATTCATACAGCACCCATCTCACTTTCAAATTGAGTTCAAGGATGGATAGATAGGACAGAGTCTGCCCATGAATATCCTGAATTGGTGAAATAGTGCCCTGCCACCTTCAATATTTCTTCTTGAAGTTCCTTTGTTTGGCTTTCACAAAATTCTCTCAGGAGTGATTAATTTCTTGGTGATACTGGTGAATGGAAGAGGCAGGATCTCTACATTAAAACTGTCATATCTTCTCTGCTTTCTCACTATGGAATTTATTTAGATCTCAGCAAGTGTGCTTCTTCTGATAGCCACACTAAAAATAGAAATGTTCATAAGGGAAAATCAAACATTGCCATCCATTGTAGATGATTACTGTGGGTAGTAACACACCCAAACCTCTGATCATTTATTCAGTAAATAGCAAAAAAATAAAAAGAAAGTCATCAATCTTATACCTCTTTAGACACCATGATACCACATTGATGAATTTTAGGGAAATGTGTATGTGACTTGAAACTCTGCATAAAATACTTATGAATGTCGGCCATTTAAATCATATTTGTACAAAGAAAGAAATTATCGGTGTCACATGTTTAAAGGCCACTATCTCAGGGCATGCAATAGAGAAGCCCCAGTGTATACACAGTAAAAGCAAAGTCCTATGCTAAACAAAAAGAGACTGGACACCCACATTCAGAGTGCACCAGGATGCACAATGTTTTATTTTTATTTTTATTTTTTTGATTTTTCGAGACAGGGTTTCTCAGTAGCTTTTGGTTCCTGTCCTGGAACTAGCTCTTGTAGACCAGGCTGGCCTCGAACTCACAGAGATCCACCTGCCTCTGCCTCCCAAATGCTGGGATTAAAGGCGTGTGCCACCACTGCCCGGCTTGCCCAATATTTTTGTAAAGCTCTCAACAGCATGAAACCTTTGGATTTGACCTGATTTGTAAACAGAGACTCGGTACATTTTATTATGGAGATGCATCTGTGTGTGACTAAAATTTGTCTTGTGTCTAACATGACTGGTGTTGTTAAAAGGGAGATTCGGACTCAGAGTTAGAGAACATAAGGAAGTAACCATGCAAAGATGGAAGTAGGATAGTAGCTAAGGTTTCATAAAACAAGATGTTACAAGGATCACCAGCAACGAACCAAAACTCTAACAGCAAGAATGGGTTATTCCCTCACAGTACAGGAAGGAGTGTGAATCAAACCTTACAGCAAGAATGGGTTATTCCCTCACAGTACAGGAAGGAGTGTGAATCAAACCTTACAGCAAGAATGGGTTATTCCCTCACAGTACAGGAAGGAGTGTGAATCAAACCTTACATCAGTCTTAGGTTTCTTTTTCTATAACTGCTGTAGAAAATAATTCTATTTTTTTACATCTCATTTATGTAGTTCTGATAGCAGAATTTCATTGATCAATATGAGTAACCTAAATTTTGAATGTCCTGTTATATGCAAATTTTTATAGTATTACTGGTATCCTACGGAGCAAAGGGTAGTGATAGAGTTCAGAAGCAGTGTGCTCTAAGACAAATAAATTTGTCTTTGATAAATGGTTGAAATGTCATTATGCTTGCCAGAAAACCAAAGGGTCATTCTCAACATTAGAACAGCACTCACTTCCCTCACTGTTATATATGAATGTATAGCTCTTCTATCTACAATGGAGCTAAAATTAGCCCCAGGAAAATTATCCTCATAAATGAAATTGGTGCTGAGGCAATACCAGTTCATGCTATAAAAATTCTTTTTCATAAAATTAGATTTCAACCCTTCAAAACCTTGTCAAGAGGGGACAGCATATGGTGTAGAAACTTTCTCTATGGTTAAACTATTCCATCTTGCATTGAAGTTTACGGCAACACCAAAGTCAGGTGGGAGGTGAAACAAGAGGATATGTTAAGACATCCTATTAAGAAGGGAGTGAAACAATAGGGAGGTGAAGCATTTCATCCAGGAGAGAAGCTCTTTAAGCTTGTTAGTAAACAACCCAATGGCTTCAGAAAGTTTCTGAAACTGACCAGATCTATTAGACCTCTCTCTCTCTACAAGCATCTATAAACAGTTATGAATGTTTAGAATTATTGTCAGAAGAAGCAAAGACCAGTTGACCCTCCTGGAAGATGCTCAGACCTTGTGAACTATCTGGAAAAAAGTCAACTAACCTGTAGAGCAATCTATAGCTTGCTCAGTGCTCTCTGGGTTTCCACCCTTCATGGGTTGCCACACATGCTGAGGTAGGCATTAGGTGATGCAGCTGTCTTTGACACGTTTCTGCTCCTGCAAGTGACCACTCAGCCATATTCCTGTGGGCAGCACCAGTGAAACTCATTGGTTTACCAAGTCCTATGTTTATCTCTACTCTGGTCTGTCATGGGTTTCCTACCTGAGGTGAATAGATATTAATTTGCATCTCCCTAGAAATAGTATCTTCTAACAGTATACTGCAAAAAGGATGACGACAGCAAAATACCACCCAATGTCCTGTACTCATTACTCTTCTTCAACAGGAGTCATCTATAAATTATCAACTTTTTTCATTATATCATATCCAACATGGGAACATCAACTAAGCAAAATATAACAATATGCCAAAATATATCATTCTCAGTAAATGTCAAAATGGCACTCAAAATGTACTCATGGGTTCAAAGTTAAAAAATAGCACAATGGATAAAGGCACTTATTGCTATGTCTGAAGACTTCAGTGTGATCCCCAGGACCCTCATAGTAGAAGCTTTCCTCTGACCTCCACAGGTACAACAGGTAACATGTGCACAAACATGCATATACACAAATTAATAAATAAATATAATAAAACATCTTAAAACTATATGTGTGCTTATTTAATATATAATTTTATAGAAATGGAAGTAATTTTTTTCCAACCTTATAAGGTAACTCTACAGAATTCAATATTACATTTAAGAAAGTGAAGCACTGTAGGCATCACTAATATATTTGCCATACTTAAGCACTGCCACTATCAGAAAATATATCCTTAATTTCCATCTTCTAATTAATATTTACATTTATGAATTTTCTTATTCCAAACTTGGATGGATGACTTACGTATAATCAGCTTGCATCATACCACCCATATCTACTGGAGTGAAGTTGCAATCTGCTTTACTGATGAGAGACTGACTTGGGGAAAGTGTTCATAACTTGGCAGAGGTCACACAGATGAAAGGCAAACCTGGACCTCCACAAGCTCTTGCACTGTCAAACATCGACTCTGATAAAACTGCCTGTCCATGTATTGTTAACCTCACAGTAAACATGGGTTGGCTCCAGATTTCTTTTTGTTTTCCTAAAATCAAAGTTAGAAAGGAAAAAGCAGAGCTGTCTTTAAAATTACAGAAGGGACATGGGCCCCTATTTTGCAAAGCAGCATGGAGGGAGGCTACAATGAATTCTATGCAACATTCACTTCAGAAGTCTAGCATATTACAATCAAAATATTCATTAAAGGGAACTACTGAAACCCTGGAGCACTGACAGATGAAGCAAACGACATGACAGTATATAGAACAAGCAAGAAACACAGGGTGGCCAAACTTTGGTGAAATAAGTCACCTTGTGTTAGCAGAGGCTGCTCAATTTGTTTCTGGCCACACAGACCTGAAATAATCACACAGAAACTATGTTATTTGCAATACTGTTGGACCAATAGCTTAAGTGTATTTCTATCTAGCACTTATATCCTAAACTAACCAATCTCCATTAATGTGTGCTTCACCAAGGAGGTGGCCTACCGCAAAGTTTCAGTGGACTCTGACAGAGGCATTTGTCTCCTGCGGGTGGCTACAAGGCTTCTCCCTGACTCTGCCTACTCTATTTATCTCTTTCAGCCTGGCTTTACTCTTTTAAGCCACTGGCCGAAAGCAGCTTCTTTATGAACCAATGGCAGTGAAACATATTCACAGCCTGCATCACCTCCCACATTAACCTTGAGATGCAGCAGAAGCACAGTGTGGATGAAATGGGAGAATCGAGCAGTAAAGGCTACTCTAGACGGCAGGGGAAACAGAAGTGGAAGAGCATGGCTTTCACGGGGAGGAAATCTTTGGTGGCTGAGCTTAGGGAAGTTCCCTAATTCTGAGGACGGAAAAACAGAATCTAGAAAGCATGCTTTAGATATTTACATAGTCTTGAGACAAGAAAATTGTGCATTATTAAATAGCTTTCACCTTAGAAACAACACAAGCTCTATTCAAGTTCTCCTAACTTTACTAAGAGAAAGAGACCATACAAAGTTTCAAAAAATATTCTAAATAGTTAAGTTTTAGTATTAATCTTCAAATGCTGTTTGCTATGAGATCTACTTTGTTACACATCTAGTGCTGATTTACCTATCAAGGTACTACATTTTCTAGAAATATTACTAATAATCATAAGTAAAGTATAATACAGCAACAGAAATTTTTATGTTTGTTTGATTGATCTGGTTTCTTACATAGCTTGTTAAGATATATTCCATATATGTTTATTGCTTCAATAAAAGCTTAGCAAAACTCATACATTTATGCAATGAATACCCATAAAAGAAAATAAGCTGGATGCTTTGGTTTTAAAAAAATGTTAAAATTCCTATTAATTTTTTGACTCATTATGAGATTGTTTATCCAGATATCAAAATATTTCCACTTTAGACTAATTTGGGGATACATTCTACATGAAAATAAAATTGTAAAATATCTTTATAAACTGCCATATTTCAGTGCAATCTTTTAAAAAGTTTATTATAGTATTGTGGCATAAGTCAACTTCTAATGAAAATTGTTAAGCGAAGTTTGCATGTCCTTGCCTTGAGTAGAAAATGAATATCAGATACTATCAGGTTTACTTACTTAATTTATTTATTTATTTGGTTTTGGGACAGCTTTTGTAATAATCCTGGAACTCACTATGTAGACCAGGCTGGCCTCAAACTCACTATGTTATATTTTGCATTTCAAACTTTTCTTCAATTTTAACAACTTCCTATATGTATGCAGTGAAGCATGGTTCCATCTATCCTACTCATTTCTCTTCCCGTTTTCTACATATTTAGCCCAACATGACCCTCTCTCAGTTTACAGCCCTTTTTACAAACACCTAAGTTTAGATAGTTCTTCGTTTATAATCTTGAGGTGGAGCCATAAACATTGGAGTAAGGGAAACCTCCAGGAAGCAACACCTTCCAAGAAGCAGGTTGCTCCTTCTCTTAGCAACTCTCATCTGTTCATAGCTCTTCAGGAAGTTCTGAGATATTTTTAAATGATGAAAATACCATTATAGTATAAATGGGATATCTGAAAAGAAAGTTGGTCACAGTTTAGTATAGAAACCTTTTATTGTGATTGATACTTTGTGATGTATAAAATTATGATGACCCTTACCTATGTGTTTCAGGTGAAACTTTTAATTTTTATTTCTGAGGATGTAACTGTTATCTATAGATCGAGCTGTCCTAGAACACACTATGTAACGTAGGCTAGCCCCAAAATCAAGGCAATAATCCTGGTACCTGAATGTGAGTATGGTAGTTACATGCCACCACCTTTGGCTGCAACTCTATTTATTTAGCCTCTGCTAACTAGATACCTTCCAGCATTATGAACACTAGTCAGTAGGGGTGAAACTAGTAGCTAGGGACCAGCTTGGCTTCTTCCTGTTCAATGGCATATGTGAGTGTTATCTGACAACAGGTCCTTACTCTTATGGTGTAGCAGTAAGGTAGTAACAAACAGCCTGACAATAACAGCCAGCCACTGACGACGTCTGGGATTCCATATTGCAACCCATTCCTGGCACTGGAGATTTTATTTAGTGGCATAAATTGTCTAGTTGGAGCATTGTCTCCCCTGTTATTTTATAACACTATTCAGCATAATTTTGTCTAGTTGGAGCATTGTCTCCCCTGTTATTTTATAACACTATTCAGCATAATTTCATATATGTATATAGCTTAGAAAGCTCTTTCAGTAGTGGGTTTCCATATGAATTTTTCAAATTCTCTTTAGTGTTGGTTGTCCCTCTATATATTCAATTTTTTATTCTGCTTTCCCATCTCCCTACCTATTTAGTCTTTCTTTCTAGTTTCTTCATTATATCTCCAAATACTATATTGTATTTACTCTTCCAAGGGAGATCTTCCTCCCCATCCCATACTGGATACCTAATCTCTCAGGTTATTTGGATTGTAGCAAATATAAAAACTTTTAAAGCTAACATACACATATATAAATTACTTTCAATAAGATTTTAAAACATCTGGATGTGGTATTGCACATTCATTTCAGCACTCTGGAGGCAGAGGTAGGAAAACTGTTATAAGTTCAAGTTCAATCTGGGCTGCATTGACTTCAAGGTGAGCTTGGGATCCACAGTGATATCAACCAAGCAATGTGCATAAAGTAAGATAAAAAGTATTCCCCTTGTCTTTTATTACTGAAACTTAATTTTACTTTTGTTTCATCTTTGCCTGTCACATTTTTAAACTTAATAACTATGTGTTAAATGTGTATTGGTGCTTGTTTTTTAAGACAGTGAGGAAAAAGACATGAAAACATAAAAAGATTAAAAGATGAGCAGTTATTTTAGAACAAAACTGTTTCAGTATCCTAGTTAGGGTTACCATTGCTGTAACGAAACACCATGATCAAAGTTACTAAAAGAGAACAGAATTTCTTTGGCTTACAATTCCATATCATGGTTCATCATAGGCAGAAGTCAGGGCAAGAACTCAAGAAGGGCTAGAACCTAGAGGCAGAAATTGATGCAGAGGCCACTGAGGGATGCTGCTTACTGGCTTGTTCATCATTATGTATTCAGTCTGGTTTCCTAAAGAACACACAACCACCAGCCCAGGAATGGCAGCACCCAAAATGGGCCTTCCTCCTATCAATCATAAATTAAGAAAATGTCCAATAGTTATATCTCATGAAGATGTTTTCTCAACTGAGGTTGTTTCCTTTCCAATGACTTTAGCTTTTGTTAAGATAAAACTGTCCAACATAACCAGTATCACATGAAGGACAATTTAAGCATGGAAACATCTGTTGCATGGGAAATCTAGATCCTTAGTGTATGAGGAGGAACTTATTGTTCTAATCCCAGGACACAGTGGACAGAGTCCACAGGACTGCAAGTGGAAGGTAGGCCTGTGACACAGGAACAAAGCTATCACCTCCTCCAAAAAATAAAAAGAAGCTAATAGACGACACAAAAACTCTTCCTGAGGGGTGAGTTGAACTGGCCCCAAATCTCCAAATATGCATAAGGAATCATTTGGTAACTTGAAATAGCCTAATTTCTTAAGACATCCTTGAGAAGTTTTGACCTGAATATGAATTGTTGGACTCTGACATTCATAGCCACTCTTTCATAGGACAATAACATTGAAACACTTTAGTTTATCATTCTATTTCCTTATTTGCACTGGACAGTGGCAAAGAATTTAGAGCGAAGCAAATAAGCATATCCTTGATCAATTTGAGATTTCATTTTCAGAAAAAAATAACATGAGTTGATAAAGGCCTCTGACACCATAAACTTTGAAACATGTATGCACTTACTGTGCAGACTTGAGCAGGTGTGTTTACATGCCAGTGTGTGTATATACAAAACAATAAACAATAAAATGTGTGTTTAATTCAAATGTATGTATGAGACATTGTTTATCTATGAGTCACTGAGATACTATCTTAACAGTTGGGGTAAAACTGGGATTTTCTTCCCTGTTTGAGCTATACAATAAATTAAGTCATTTTATATTCTGTTTTTATTAAAA
Organism: Microtus ochrogaster; assembly: GCF_000317375.1. Taxonomy (NCBI): domain Eukaryota; kingdom Metazoa; phylum Chordata; class Mammalia; order Rodentia; family Cricetidae; genus Microtus; species Microtus ochrogaster. The sequence goes on from NC_022036.1 coordinate 2,788,696, forward strand.
TATTTGAATGAGGAGAGAGCATTTCTAAGAATACAAACTCTACTGATGTAATAATTATATTCAACACACACTTTTTATGTAGCATACTGTAGAACTAATAAGAATACAATAGCAGGAGCTATGAAAATGGCTCTCTGGTTAAGAACACTGGCTTTTTGATTCTATGCTTCTTCCTTGAAATCATTGGCCACTGTCTGCAAGAGGAGAAGAAGCTGAAATGAGAGAGCAGGGTCCAGAGGCATGAGGAGCAGTGAAGACAGCTCTCCAGGGAGACAGTTAAGTGTTACAGCTACACTTTATTCCGGGAAGGAAAGGGAAGATAAAGGCTGGAGACAATGGCTGGGGCAACATCTAATTTGCATGGTCCTATCATATGGCTCCTTGTATGCTCAGCAAAGAAGACTACTAGCAAAAATCTGTGCCACAATTCAAGCTAAAGATAAGTCAGGCATCTGGTTAAGAGACAGCTTAAGGTCAGTCCTCCAGTCCCAGGGACATTTTGCAGGTAAGGGCAGGTAGGTGCAGACAGTTCTACTTGGAATGGAGGGAGTTTCCATATTGTCTAGCTTTTGAGAAAAGCTGCCAGGCCATAAGAGACTGCAGTCTCTACCAGGCAGCAAATCCTTCCAATATGGCTTCTCTCCAAGAAGAACCTGATTTGACTTCCAGGATCCACACAGATGTCAGTAAGTCTGTTCTAGGGTATCTGAAGCCCTCTTCTGACCTCTGTAAGCACTGCACACACAGCATGTACACAACATAAGTATTATAAATTTTAAGAAAGAATGTGATAGATGAATAAACTTTAGCTGTTAACTATCAAAGAACAGTATTTTCCCTAAAATTAAAATATTGACCTTTCTTAGACTGAACTGCTGGAATTTTGAAGTAAATTATTTTAAGAGATTTATACTAGTGCATGATGAATTCTTCTCAGGAATCCAAAGATTAAAACCCAATGCTGTGTATGACTGACTCAGAGCAGCTTCAATATGCACTAAAAGGGGATTTTGATAATGCAAGAAAGAACAAAAAATAAAACCCAAAAAGAAACCACATAATGCCCTAGTAAAAAATGAAAGAAATAAAACTCATTTCTTATTATACACCTTTCAATATAGGTATCAATATTTCAACGAGTATGAATTTTATTCCCACTATTTTATAGTCAATTTGAGATTCAGAGAGTCTCTCATAAATCAAATGCCAGGGCAATAATAGTACTGAAGCTGGGATCCTGTTTCTAGCCTCCTGATTAAAAGCTATATGTCTTCAAGTGTCCTAACTGGACAATGCCATTCCTATCACAACTAAATAATTGTTTATAAATGAAAGAAAGCCAATATTATAGCTCTTCAATAGAGAGAAAATCCAATGAAAAGATATACTGTGGCACGTAGACTAGAGTAATGGAAGGAAAATTGAGAACCAGGGAACTGAGAGAGGGTTGGTTCACCAGTTTCAGAGGTGCTTCCTGCTTTTATCTTGAAAATATCCCCAAGATTCTTCAAACCATTTTAGCATGCTTGTTCAGCAAGTGCTTTACCCACTGAACCTTCTCCCCAGTCCAATTCAATGCATTTTAAATTTCTAATGCAATGAATTCAGTTTAGTCCGTGGACTATCACAATAATTGCCAAAAAGCAAGGTAGAGACTATATACCCGAAGGCTCCCAGATCATCCAGGACTTGGCTACTAATATTTTATTTCTACCATCCATACTTCATATTGATTATTTATGGAAAACTAAGCATATGCCACCAATGATCTGTTTGTTCTAAGGACATTGTGTCTATTGTTACAGGTATGAAGCATTTTTTATACCGTTACCTGTGTTATACTTTTCTTCTCTACCTAATATCATTTTTGTAAATACTTGTATATTGCATGGTCATAATGACCAATTTTAATTTCCTCCTAGACATTAAGTTTTGATAATGTCCATAGAACAGAAAAAGCATATCTTCACACATATCTGAATCAGATATTTTTCAATTTTTGACAGATTGATGTTTTCACTCCTGTGTGCTATATTTCTATATCTCAAATAAAGGAAACTAGACAATGCTTAACACTTGTCATAGCCAAGAAAAAATCTTTAATCACCCTTGTCTGAGGTTCTTCAGAAAGTGTTATACATGTCACTATTAAGGGGTTGCATTAGAGAACAAGCTTTAGAAGAGCTCATCCTAAATTTGAAGATCTGTTATGCTGCATAAAACTGTAAAAGTATTCTTCACTGTGTGTAAAATGGTGGTGGGTTTTAAAAAGCTGAATATTATCAGCCTAGAGTATGTTAAATTCAAGGTTGAATCTGCTACAAAACTATCATAGGAAACACTTTCCAGGAATTCAGAACATAGAGACTTTCTATATTGGTGCTTTTATTTTCACCATGTGGTCTTTCCTTTTCACTCTTTTTTTTTAAAAAATTGAAATAGATTCTTGTTTCATACATCTTGACCATGTATTCATATATATGTATATAACATGCATTTGTTTTTGAGAGTATCATGAACCATATTTAAGCATTTCACTCCCTTTCCTCAACTCTTCCCAGATCCATGCCTCCCTTTACTAACCATTCAATTCTATTCCTTTGTTTTTTAAAACATCAATACTATTTTGTGCTAACAAAATATTTCTGGATGTGTAGGGGCCCACAAAATTGTCTTCAACTTACCAGGGGTTACACTCTTAAAACAAAACAAAACAAAGCCCCACCTCTCCTTTGCCTACCAGGAAACCGTTGACAATAGCTTCACATCTGTGGTAAGAGTTTGTGTCTAGCCCTCATCTTCTACAATGGGTATACTCTGTCTTGAGATTGTACAGTTTTGTGCACACTGTCAGAACATCTGTAAGTCTACAAGTGCAATCATCTTCTAAATGACAGGCTTAGAGAACCATACAAACCTTGTACTCCAACCAAAAATAAAAAGCCATAAAAACAAAAATAAAACTAACCTGAAAGATGCAGCAGAAGGATTTTGATCTTTATTAATCAAATTCTATACATGAGGGCGTAGTAGTTAGGGTTCCTATTGCCCTCATGAAACACCGTGACCAAAAGCAATGTGGCGTGAAAGGAATTGATTTTATGTTACATGTCCTAGTTGCAGCCCATCATTAAGGGATGACGGCAGGAAACTGGAGGAGGCAGAAACTGAAGCAAAGCCCATGGACTGGATGTTCACCATAGCTTGCTCAGCCTGCTTATACCGCCCAGGACCACTTGCCCAAGGGTGACACCACCCACCATGAGCTGTGCCCTCCAACACAAATTATTATTAATACAGAAAACTCCCACAGACTTGTCTAGCGAACACATGGGGTCTTTTACTCAACTGAGCCTATTATTTCCAGAAACTCTATGTTCATGTCAAGTAGACAGAAAGCCAACTGAGACAGACTGCTCATAAGGGTTCAGAATTCCGGTGTGTCCACACATCCAGAAGTATACTGACAGCACAGATGAAGTTCATGGGCTATTTTTAAGAAAAAGATGGAGTTGGGGGTAGAAAGATTTATCTGGGAGGAATTAAGGGGATGAGATGAGTTGTGTATATGATCAAAACAAATTGTTTGAAATTTTCAGAGAATAAATTAATTATTTATTATAAATTCTTTATGCTTTAACATCACCTTATAATATTTTTCTTTTATTTTTCACTGGTGTCCAATATGACAGTAACCAAGAATGTTAAAAAACAACAAAGTGAGAAAAAATATATACTACATCAAAGGAAGACAATAGGTGAAATACACACAAAATTTGTTTTAGGAAACCTCTGATTTCAATTTTTTGAACATTTTTAAATAAGAGAAAGCAGAGACTTGTCTTTTATTCTTTAAGTGAATTTAGTTTTCACCCACTATGACATTTAGAATAAGTTGGTCTCACTGAATCAATAAGTACTAAGATAAGACTATTATGAATGCAGTTGAATTTTTGGAGCAGGTAACAATGGGAATGAAAAGTGTGTTGAGTTGTCTTAGGATTTTGTTTTAAGGTATTGGGTGTTGATATTTTTACGTACTATTCTGGAAATCTAAGATTTTTGAACATATAAGGCTTACTCTTAATAGAAGACTGAAGAATTCCAGGTAATGTATGGATATTGTATAGCATAGGGCAATACAAATTTTATTATTTTTCTCCTAATAGCTCTGCATATTTCCAGTTTATTGCAACAAAAAAGAATATCCATGCCCTCATGATGCCTGGGTAGCTAGCTAGGTATCTAGTACCGTGTGCTGCATCCATTAAGTGAGTCTTAACACTAATTAGAAAGCTGTTGGTTTCTACAAAATACAAAATAGGAGTACAACTATTAAAAGTTTATGAAACCTTGCCATGCTGACTTTTGTTATAAATATAGGCATCACAGCTTGATAGGACTATTATTGATTGCTTCCTTATATAGTAATTTACATGATTTACATAGTCCTTTTGGGTTCTACTAAAGCTAGACCTTAGGAAGGAGTCTTTCAGATTAAATCAGACTATATCTTCCTTCACTCTTAAAATAGAACAAGCTACCACCACTTTGTTAGTCTAGAAAATTCCTAAGTGATTTTTAAAGCATACATTTATAACCACCTCAGAATACAATCACCACTAGTGATGAAAACTGGATGCAGCCTATATGATTTCTTTTCTGCAGCTGATTTTGAACTGCCTAAGTTACACTAGGGATGCACAGCATAGAAATACAGTGTTTAATACTGTATGGAAATTTTCATCTCTATGTGGTTTATTTTTATACTCAGAAATTATTCTCAAATTTATTTTATAAGTACATAAAATATTTATCTGGTCTAAAGAACCAAATGAATAAAGACCAATACTTTTAAAAGCCTGACTTCAAGTCCAATACTTTTTCTCTAAGTAGCTTATACACATTCATTTTTAAATTAGTTTTTTGAAATCTAATCCTTATGAATGTATTTATTAAACACACTACTTCTACCAAGAAAATATAATATAAAATTGTCCCCAAACACTAAATATTTGATATTTGTTCCTTTAACACTAGTAATTCAAGGACATGATGCTGCAGTACATGTGAATGAGATAGAAAGTCTCATATTGGTTCAGGAGGTGAACAGGGAGGATAGGGGTTAGAGCGGAGCTTAGTGGTGCCAGACCTTATGAGAGATCTTAGCTTTTGCATATTTACTTTAGATGCCTGTGGGCAAAGATGACGTGAGGACAGCGTCTCAGACCTGGAACCACAATAGCCTTAATGAGCAATGAGGGCTGTCACTGAACATCAGAGGGGCCCTGCTTCCTCATATCCATCAGCTGACCAATGGTCACTATTGTGTGAGTATAGGTGTAGAGACAGTGCTACCTGTTCCTCCATCTGCCAACTCCTTGGATGTTAGAGATTGGAGCAAGCCAGTGCATAGGCATTTTGCACAGTTAGAGATAAGGAGCAATGTTTAATCCAAGTCTGAATAACAGATTCTCATCAACTTGATCTGCAGTCACTCAGTTCACTTCAGCATGTATCAAATGTTTGCCAGAAGCCAGAAAATACACAGGTGTTGTCTGTAAAGATTAATAGTGAAAGGAGGCTAACACAAAGACTCACCCCTGAGCAATGTGATGAGTCCCACTAGGAGAAGGTCATTCTTTGTGATGTTCGGGAGCTGGAGACTCCAGCATGACATGTAGAAGAACGTGATAATCAAACTTCTGGAGCCTGGGGTCAACAGGACAAAGACACTGTCAGGAATGTGCTGTCCCTATACAGGAGATTGAACAGTACCATTTCTAACTTTTGCATAAGGCTTGGAGTGGCGGAGACTAGACCAACCTGTAGGTCAGGAGAGGCCCTCCCTAAACAGACATTTAGATTTGCACCTCACTTCAAAATATTTATTTAATTATTTTACATCCTGACCACAGTTCCCTCCCTCTCTTCTCCTCCCAGTCCTCTCTCCATCTCCCCATCCCTCTTCCTTTTCTATTCAGAAAATGACAAACCTAAAATTGATATCAACAAACATGGAATACCAAATGGCAATAAGACTAAGCACCTTTTTTTTTTTTTTTTTTTTTTTGTATTTAGGCTGGGCAAGACAACACAGTATGAGGAATAGGTTTCCAAAAGCAAGAGTCAGAGATATCCCCTGCTCCAACTGTTAGGAATCTCACTGAAGTTCACGCTATACAAATGTCACATTTTTAGGTTCCCTGGTTATCAGTTCAGTATCTGTGAGCTCCTATAAACCCAGCATAGCTGATTCTGTTGTTTTATTGTGATATGCTTGACCTCTCTGGCTCCTATAATTCTTCCTTCCTCTCTTCATTAGGATTCCCTGAGCCCGGCCTAAAGTTTGACTGGATCCCTGTAGCTGTTTCCACCATTTGGCGCATGAAGCCTCTCTGATGACTATTATGGGGTTAGTCATCAATCTATGAGTATAGCCTAAAGATATTATGATGTATCCCGTTTTTAATTGGGTTATTTGTTTTCTCGTTATCAAGGATTTTGGGGGGTGTATTAGCCCTCTATCTAGTATATCATTGATAAAATATTTTCCCATTTTGTACGGACTTACCTCTTAGATCTGTCTTCATTGTGTCCCATAAGTTTGAGTATGGTGTGTATTAGTTTTCATTCCATTCTAGAAAGTCTTTAATTTTTTTTCCTAATTTCTCTCTTGACCCAGTATTCTTTTGGCAGTAAGTTGATCATATTCTTGGCTTTGTAAACTTATGTTTCTGTGATTGTTGATACCCAGCTTTAATGCATGGTGGTCAGATAGGATGCAGTTTATTATTTCAATTTTCTTGTATCCGTTGAGACCTTCTTTGTGTCTGAGTGTTTGGTCAGTTATGGAGAAAGTTTCATGAGACTCTGAGTGGGCGAACTGTTCTGTCAATATCTCTTACATTCATTTTGTTTAAACATCAGTTAGCTCCAGATTTCTGTTTAGTTTTTGTCTGTGTGACCAGCCTATTGGCAAGAGTAGGGAATTGGCATTTCCCACCATGAATGTGTAGGGGTTAACGTGTGATTTAAGCTTTAATAATATTTCTTTTGCAAACTTGGGTACCCTGTGCTTGGCTATTAGATTGGGATATCTTCATGGTGGATTTTACTTGGATTGTCTTTCCTTATTTCTTCTGATGAATTTTGGTTTTAAATTTAATTTTGTCAGATATTAAAAATGGCTATACCAGTTTGTTTCTTAGGTTCATTTGCTTACTCTGAAGTTAAGCTGCGTATTTTTTTTTCAGAAGAAGGGATCCTGTTTTTACTTCCATTCTGTCAGTCTATGTCCTCTTATTGGGTAATCAAAACCATTGATGTTTAAAAATGTCAATGAACAGTATTTGATTTCTGTTATTTTGTGGTTGTTGTTGTTGTGTGTATGTGTAGGTCTCTTTTGATTTGTTAATCTGGGATTATTTATATCTGTGTTTCCTTACATGTGGTTAACCTCTTTACATGTGGTTTACATGTGGTTAACCTCTTTAGGTTGCACTTTTCTTTCTAACACTTTCTTTTGGGTGTAGTAGTCTGGGCTGGTACCTATGATCTTTTATAGTCTGTAAAACATCTTCTGGCTTTTAGAGTCTTCATGGAGAAGTTAGGTATAATTCTAATGAGTATGCATTTTATATTACTAGGTTTCTTTCCCTTGAAATTTTTCTCATCGTTATTATTATTATTATTATTATTATTATTATTATTATTATTACTTCCATCCATTTAACATTTTGAATATTATGCATCCAGGAAACTTTCCACTCTTGTCCAGTCTGTTTTTCTGTTCTGCATGCTTCTTATACTTTGATAGGCATCTCCTTTTTTAAGTTATGGGAATTTTCATCTATGATTTTACTGAAAATATTTTCTGTGCCTTCCACCTGGGTTTCTTCTTAGTCCTCTAATGGCATAATTTTTAGAATTGATATTTTCATATTATCCCAGATTTTCTTCATGTTTGTACCAGGACTTTTTTACATTTATCATTTTCTTTGACAAAGGCATCTATTTCTTGTCTTCAATGCCTATGATTATCTTTTCCATCTCTTTTATTCTGATCTTAAAGCTTGACTCTGTGGTGTTTATTCAAGTTTCTAAACTTTCCACTTTAGGTTTTCTTTATTGAATACACTTTCAAATCATGAACTGATTTATTAACATCCTTCCTTAGTTTGTGATGTCAAATTTTCAGGGATCAATACAGTTCCTCTTTAAGGACCTCTATCATATTCATAAAGGGTATTTTAAGGTCTTTATCTTAAGTATCAGCTACATTGTAGTATTCAAAGCCTGCTGTGGTAGAGTTCCTGAGATCTAGTGGAAATATTCTGTCCTGGTTGATAATTATTATGTTTTCTTGTTGGTTTCCAGGAATATGAGTTGGGGAATACTTTAATTCTAGGTGCTAATTTCTGATCTTGTCTTTGTTGGCTCAGTGTTTCTGTTGCCCTTTCTGGTTCTTAGGTGAGGCTGATGCCTATGTGTTCCCTAGTAGAAAATTCTTCTAGGTTCCTGATAGGTATGTCCACTGAGTATTATAAGTAAAATGTGTTTCTAGGTATTGGGAGCTCACACTTAGGCATGGGGATTTCATTACAGAGTAAGTAAGTGGGTCCACAGAATGGAGGAAAGCAGTGTGTTTGTGGTGACTATTTCTTGGCTGTCAACTTGACTACATTTGGAATTAACTAATACTTGAAAATGACTGAGCACACCTATGAGGGATGTTTGCTTATACCTTTGAAGTGTAAGATCCACTTCCAATCCAAATCTTTAGGTGGGAAGGCACACATTTCATCTGGGTTACACTTTTAGACGGAAATCTATATAAAGTACATGGAAGAAAGTAATTTCCTTTTTTTTGTCTGCTTGCTCTTGCCCTCATTAGCAAGTCCACTCCTCCACTAGCATTGGAGTCATTTTCTTTGGCATTCTGGTGTATACTGAGGTCCATCTGAGACATCAAGCCTTTTAGACTGAACAACCACTGAATTCTTGGATCTTCCCTTCATGAGTAATCATTGCTGAAATAGCAGGACCACAGCCTGTAAGTCCTTGTTCATTCTATACTATTCTCTAGAGAACCATTACTAATAGTTTTTCATCAGGATCTGCTTCATCTCCTGGAAATGGTACCAGAGAGTAGGGAGCCACTGAAGTAGGTGATCTGCAGCAAAGTTGGGCATGAGACTGGGAGACTGGACTTGGTGAAATACAGAGATGAAGATCTACAGTTAGTCTACCTGCTTCCGTGGCTGGAGTGGCCTGTAAGATTCTATAAGAGGGCTATTGGGATGGGGGCCTGGGATACAGCAAAGAATAGAGGGAAAGACGTTTGGAGGCAAAGATCTGTGTGATTCAGTGAGGAAGGAGACAAAGGGAAATGGAGACTGCTGCAGATGTTCTGCTGGAGAATTGGGAATAGAGATTTAGATGAGTTGAGTGACAGGTGAACATTTGTAATTTTTTTTATAGAAGCTTATTTTACTTTATTCAGATTGCAAACAACATCAAAACCCCTCAATGAAATGCTGAAATTTGTGTAGTATTCCTTCATCTCCTGAGTCTATAGTAAAGCCCATTTTTTTCTTCTAATTCCAGACAAACACCATTTGATTGAGTGTTTTCCTTAAGTCAGTCTATTACCAGACACTGATTCTCAGCAGTGCACCTGCATCTGCTGTCATAGTATGATGCCTTTGTCAGCCGAGTTCCTTGTGATGATCATGTTTAGGTCACAACAGATTATTCTGATCCTGCATCAGGTTATAGCGACATAAAATTTGAACAAATTGTAGGCCAGGTTTTTTCCCACAGGGTTGATCAACATATTTTTATGGGCAAATAACCATGGCGTCTCTTTGAACAGCACAAATAATGAATTAACAATTAAATACAGAACTTTACATGATGAGTATTTTATTCTAGAATCTATAATCCTTTAAAACACTTTATTGTGTTTCATATCTTTTCAAAAAAATTAGGATATTTTATATAGCTGCTGCAAAGGCACAAGACACACTGCCATTTTGGTAACTTTGAAAATCCAATCATGAAAATAAAGTTTCAAAGATGAATATAAATTCACTAATTTGAAGATCCCTAGGGAAAGGAAAATGGTTTCAGAATGAAATTATTATTCTGTTTTTACATTGCTCAAATTACTATCTAGTAAATGGAAGTAACAGGTAGTGACTACCGATTTTTTAAAAAAAACAGGCAAAATAGTTTATAATAACGTTCACAGTACACTCAATTTCACTCCCAAGTTCATTGTCTTTTTTTTTATTGAAAAAAAAATTTCTGCCTCCTCCCAGCCTCCCATTTCCCTCCCCCTCCTCTCACTCCTCTCCCCCTCCCTCTTCAGTCTGAAGAGCAGTCAGGGTTCTTTGCCCTGTGGAAAGTCCAAAGTCCTCCCCCCTCCATCCTGGTCTAGGAAGGTGAACATCCAAACTGGCCAGGCTCCCACAAAGCCAGAACATGAAGTAGGATCAAAACCCAGTGCCATTGTCCTTGGCTTCTCAGCAGCCCTCATTGTCCGCCATATTCATAGAGTCCGGTTTCATCCCATGCTTTCTCAGTCACAGTCCAGCTGGCTTTGGTGAGCTCCCAATAGATCAGCCCCACTGTCTCTATGGGTGGGTGCACCCCTTGTGGTCCTGACCTCTTTGCTCATGTTCTCCCTCCTTCTCCTCCTCATTGGGACATTGGGAGCTCAGTCCAGTGCTCCAGTGTGGGTCTCTGTCTATATCTCCATCCATTGCCAGATGAAGGTTCTATGGTGATATGCAAGATATTCATTAGTATGGCTATAGGATAGGGTCATTTCAGGTTCCCTATTCTCAGCTGCACCAGGAACTAACTGAGGACATCGCCCTGGGCACCTGGGAGCCCTTATAGGTCCTGAATATGTATGCCCCTAATATAAAAGCACCCACTTACGTAAAAGAAACATTACTAAAACTCAAGGCAGCCATCAAACAGCACACACTAATAGTAGGAGACTTCAACACTCCTCTCTCACCAATAGACAGGTCAATCAGACAGAAACCTAACAGAGAAATAAGAGAATTAATAGAGGTAATGAATCAAATGGAATTAACAGACATCTATAGAACATTCCACCCAAATAGGAAAGAATATACCTTCTTCTCTGCAGCTCATGGAACCTTCTCGAAAATTGACCACATACTCGGTAACAAAGCAAACTTCCACAGTTACAAAAAATATTTGTAACTTCCTGTGTCTTATCAGATCATCATGGATTAAAGTTAGAATTCAACATTTGTAACTAATCTTCTAAGTTCCCTGAGTGGAGACTAGCCATGCATTTATATATTATTTATGTAATAGTAATAGTCAAAGCAAAAGAAACCACAAATTTGAGAGGAAATGTGGCATGGGACATGAGAGAGGTTTGAGGAAGGTGACATTGGGGTATTTGGTGGAGGAAACAGAAGGTGATTGTGATATAATAGTATTTTTATGTATTTTTAATAAAATAAGAATAGTAAATGTAAAGACAGCTCCACTGACACAGTCCTGATTCCTACTCATGTGTTTTTAATTATGTTAGGATATGCTTTCACTGTAAGAGCAGAACAATATTCAACCTCATTTGAATCAATATCTGAGGGACTGAGAAACTGACTTAGACAGACAAGGCAGATGAGGTCTCAAGCATGAATATCAATATTATAGTGATAAAACTTCAATAAAGAGCTAAGCTAATTGATTTATATGTTAAGGAATTCTTAAGCACCCAAATATGTCACACACATAAAAGCTTCATATTTTGTCTTTAAAATATGCATACACCCCTCCCCCTTTTGCCTATGCTCAGGCAAAAACTCAGTCAATCACAAACAACAGTATCAGGAATTAGACCTGCTAGAAAGAAGGGTTTCCATGGGAGAGAGAGGGAATAAAAGAGGAAATGAGAAGTAAGATAACCAAAATTCACTATGTACATGTATGAAACTGTCAATCAAGAAAAATGGGCTAAAATGTTACTAATATTTAAGCCTTCATAATGATTAGGATATGCTTTTAGTTTTGTTTCCTTTCTATTTTTAATCTACATATTGTGAAGAATGGAAATTCACGAAGAAATGGTTGGTTAAATGTTTTTATATTAAATGAACTAAATAAAATATATAACATATTATTTATCTTTTCACGCAGTATTTTAAGCCTGTACTTCACATTCCATATCAATTCACTATTAAAACTAAAGATTGCAATGGTCTGTTAAAGAATCTAATTGTGTATTTGTACAGCCTTTTGAAACCATTGATGTATTTTTTTGCGTTTTATAAATGTTATCTCATGGATATTTCACACAAATAGAGTCATATATGTTCCTTGTGACTGATTTCTTTCATTTCACAAAGCAGTGTATTTGGGGTGGGTGTGGTTGCTTAATAATCTGCTTGGTGGTAGCTTGTCTATTTAGTGTATTTGTCCTGCATTTTACTAGTCAAGCTGTCAGCGACTTGGAACGAGGGAAGTTAGAGACCCAATACTCAAGACCGACAGGATCGCAAATGGGATTGTGCAGAGGAATCTTGGAACAATCTTGGAATTCTAAGCTTACTCACCTGGAGTAGCTATATTGCATTGGGCTAGAGTCAGGAGTAAACAAGACATATAAGTTGTTTGTATCTCCTGGGAACAGAATCCAGCTTTGTGTAGACAAAGCATAGGAAGGAGAACACCCATCTACTTGCTCCTACTCAATTGCATCTCATCTCCTGCTTTGGATCCGGAGGAGGGTGGTGATGAACAGCTCTTGGCAGCACCAGAGCATCCCACTCTTTCTTACTGAGTTGTGCTAGAACTGCTTGCATAGATGTTTCCATACCTGTTCCATGTCCAGAGGACAACTTTCACATAGATTAAAGTTTCTTTCTAAAATCGCTTGTTTCTTTTTTCTTTTTTTTATTATTATTTTTTTATTGAAGAAAAAAAAATTCCGCCTCCTTTCAGCCTCCCATTTCCTTCCCCCTCCCCCTACTCCTCTTCCCCTCCCTCTCCAGTCTGAAGAGCAGTCAGGGTTCCCTGCCCTGTGGAAAGTCCAAAATCCTCCCCCCTCCATCCTGGTCTAGGAAGGTGAACATCGCTTGTGTCTTTTATGACCATTTGCTGTACAGAAACCTGTGAAGGCAGAGATATCGGTTGCTTGAAAGAAATCTCACACTGGCTCAGAACTGAGAGATAGACAGTTATTTATTTAGGAGGAAAACAAACAAACCAGGATTCTCTGCTTGAATGGTGGATGGAGATAAGATCCAAACAACCCAAAAGAGCAAAATGGGAAAGGGGGGAGGGGAGAGAAGGGGCCGGAAGCGTTTTGGTATCAGGGTAAATAGTCTATGAGGCCACGCCCCAGTAGGTGGGTAAAACCTTCCTGCAGCAGTGAAGATCCTCACATCATCACTGAAAAAATTCTGGACCATTTGTTTCTAAAGTTCACACTATTATTTTTAAATGTATTACGAAAGTGGCCAAATACTCAGATGGTTCAGCTGGGAGCTTTTTAAAGGGAACATGATTAAGGACATATCTGTTGTGCTCACATTGATCTGTAATATCGTTCAAGAAAATCAACTATTTAGGATATAAAATGTTTTTAAAAGACAGTTCAGTTTGGTATTTGTAACAATTACATTTTTTGAAACTCAGAGGGTAATCAAAATAACTGAGAAATTTCCTTCTAAATTTAAAATAAAAAACATTAAATGTTAACATTGTAGTATCTTTCAACTAAAATACAGCATTGACAGTCATGGATTTAATAGTGAATGCTCAAAAGTGTCAATTTTATTGTGAATTCAACCAGTACTATTACAGTATTGTTTGTTTGTTGAGACAAAATGTTATAGAATTTTTGTACTTTTAGGGACATAATCTAACTAAAGATAAAAGGAAAGTTGTGTATTTCATAGAAAGAAAAGTAACTATCGCTCCATTTTATTAAGCTTTTCTGTACAACTAACTTTTTCCTCTTCAAATCATTTAATTTAAATCCCCTAACAAAACACATTCTTCTCATTTTCAGGTGAAAAGGAGCTTGCTTCCTGCCTTACACTAGCGCTCCCTGAAGCAAGGTTCAAACAAGGACATGTAGTTATATGGTTCATTTGAGGGGAAGCAGTAAATGGATTGAAAAGTGGGACAGCAGAAAAGATACAAATTATATAGCTGGCAGTAGCAATTGACAATTCAGTTGTCCCTGACTGTATCAGAGCACTGCATCCTAAGACTGAGTATTCATTGATTCCTTATTCATCTTGATCAACCATATTCTCCTGGACCATTCACTGTGCATCCTTTCTAGGGTGTTCATGGTTGAGGCTGGAGAGGAGGATTAATGTTTACAAGTAGTGGATATTCTTCCAGAAGACCTGGGTTCAGGTCTCAGCACCTAAATGGAGCTCACAACTGCCTAAAACTACAGTTAATTTAAATCCCCTAACAGTCTTTTGACTTTAGCCTGCACAAGGCATTCAGGTAGTACACTTACATACAATGAGGTCAATACTTATTTACATAAAGTGAAAATAAATCTGAGAAGAAAGAGGTGCTTAATGTTCTGTTTTATCAGCCTCACCCTATGATTGAAGCTACATGAAAGCAAGAGCAGAAAGTGAAAGGTCCCTATCCCAGACATTGGTGTAATTGCTACTTGAGCCTATTAGAGTCTGGCAACTCTACGAATGAATTAGAGGCAAAGAACGTAGTAGTGAGTTTTGTGACAGTAGAACTTTGAATACACTCTTTTTTCCATAAACTATAAATATACTTTACATGTCATCCAGGCAATAAATTGGTTCAACCAAAAGAAAGAGGGAGTGCTAATATATCCTATGGATATCCATCTATTGGACTAGAGCACAATTTACTTTTTTCATAACCAACCTGATCTGCTTTTTGCCAAAGTCTTTCCTGTTATTGTGTTCTCAGTGCTTCATCTTCATTGTGGACCTCACTCCCACAATCTAAGATACTGGATCAGATAAGGACATTGCTATAATACAACACATTCTACATTAATGTGTGCTAAATAGAGAACACCCAAATCCAATAGCTCTTTTGTTCCTTTATTCTTTCCTGTTGTAGTTACTCTATATTCTTCTTCCCATCATTAAACATCTCCTTGGGGAGTTATTATTTTTCTTATTTTTTTATTTACAGAATTTATTTATTTTATATCATTACCACAGTTTTACTTCCCTCCTCTTCTCCCATATTCGTCCTGCTCCTTCTTTCTCCCTGCGCTATCTATTCCCCCTTTGTTTCTATTCATAAAGAGGAAGGACTCCCACGGGTACCAACAAAGTATGACATATCATGCTGCTTTAAGACTAAGCACTTCCCCTTGTATTTAGGTTTGGCAACGCAATCCAATATGAGGCATAGTTTACCATAGCAGGCGAAAACACTAAGGACAGCCTCTGTTTCCATTGATAGGAGTCCCACAAGAAGACCAAGCTATACAACTCTCACATATATGTAAAGGGCTTAGGTCAGTCATGGAAAGGAAAAATAGAAGTGGAATGGGGGAGAGTGGGGATGAGAAGTTGCGGATCAGATTGGGCGAATGGACAGAGGGGGAGAGCCCTGAAAAAGATGACTGAGTCAGGTAGAAACTCCCATGATTCTACAAGGATGATCCCATCTAAGACACTAGAAATAGTGGATAAGTATCCTGAATTGGCCATCTACTGTGATCAGATTGGTAACTACCCTAACCATCATTAGAGATCCTTCATCCAGTAACTGACGTAAGAGGATGCAGACCCATAGCCAAATATTAGTTGAGCTTGGGAAACACTGCAGAAGAGAGGAGGAAGGATTATAGGAACCTGCAGGGTCAAGAACATCACAAGAAAACCCACAGAAATAACTAACCCGGCTAACTAACCTGGCTCATAGGAACTCACAGAGTCTGAACCAGCAACCATGGCAGCCTGCGTGGGAATTTCTTCTTCTTTACTCAGTTATCTTTCAACTGTACCTAATTTTGCCTGTGTCAACCTAGACATAGAATCTAACTTAAAGATGTCGTTTCTATACTTCTCTTGTGTTATCTAACATTATACTCTCTTAGAAAGCAGAATTTCAGTTGTGACAAATACATGGTAATAATTATGCTACCAATGCATTTCTGTTCTAAGATATTAAATATGAAAGGGATTTCAAAGGCCAATTATTTTTCTCTTTTCACCATTGTAATATAGACACTTGTATCAGTTCTTGTCTTTAAATCAGCACAAATATGTTAATTGAACAGAAATTTATAAACTTGTAAAGGCATATGTATTAAACTCAAAGCTTCCAATCGTAAATGAGCTGTACCTTTAAGAAAGGTGACCACGTTTATGAGTTAGAGTAAACAAAGAAAACAGGCTGTAACTAAATGTGGCATTGATCCCATAGTTATACATGCAAACAGAAGAAAATTACACCATATCTGGTGCATAATAATAGCAAAGAATAAAACCTAAGTATGTCCAATCTAAGAAATATGAAGTAAGAATACCTAAAAAAATAAGGATAAGAATTGATCAGAAGTAACTGGCTAATTTTGACTATCAGTAGAATTAGATCAGGTAAGGCATATTTCCTTTCAAAAACCTGTCCACATTATTGAATAACTAGTCATGTGAATGAAAATCACTACAGGATTTTGATCAAGAGTGAGAAATCTCTTAGAAAACCACGGATTAGGATATTTAATAAAAAAGTACATCATAAGTGGAGAGAAACAAACCACAGAAAAGCATGAATTCTGGGAGCATTGAGGTGGCAATTTTCTCAAGGCTAGGATATGTAAAAACACAGACTAAAAAGCAGCAGAGGAAATCAATAGTTATTAAAATAGATTTTGCCACATTGAATATAAAATGTGAAGAATAAAGTATGATTTCACAAAATTGAAATAAAAGCTGTTAATTTTGGCAATGCATAAAATAAATAGATATTTTGAGCAGGAAAACAGTAGCAAGATAAAAAGTTGTTATAAACAAATTGAGAACAGTTGAGAATATGATTAGTATCAAGCCGAGTGGGATTTTTGAAGGAAGTCCCTTTTCACACCAGAGGTTAGGGCCAAGGAGAAGTAAGTAAAAATGACTACAAATTATGTTCAGCTCATCTTTTCATAAGGAGGTATTGAGTACTCATTTTGAATTACAATTGACCTTGGGGTTAGGTTTTCAATAACTTAAGTGGAAATGGTATGAAACTCTCTAGTCCAGACTGAAAGAGGCTTGGGCATTACATGCCTAAATAACATTACCAGGCTGATCAGTCAGCAACCATACTCCTCTTTTGCATGAATGAGCCCATAACAAACTGACCCTAAGCCTCAATGAGTTGCAGGAGATCCAGAGCTCTTGAAGATACATGACAATAGAAGCACGGCGGTCCACCATGGAGAGAGAAGAAAATGATTTTCTTTGAAGCCATATAAAGTTAATGTTGTGGTTACTGCACATACACACACACACACACACACACAGAGAGAGAGAGAGAGAGAGAGAGAGAGAGAGAGAGAGAGAGAGAGAGAACACTAATATTGACTAGAAGACAAAGGAAAGCAGACAGCTCAAATGAAGAGAGTTTCTGTAACCCAAATACTTTGTAATCAGGAAGCTAAGGAAATATAAATAAACATTATTTTTACTAGAAGAGAAAGAAAAAAAATATTTTGAAGGTTGTAATGACAACGCAAAGACTTTCTCAAAGCTACAGAATTCTGAAATATCTGAATGGGTTTCTATGGAGAAAATATTGCCTGCCTCCCTGGCAGGGAACTCTGACATACAAAATGGGCTTTTAAACTATTGCAAGTTAGTGAATGTTATGGATTTATTTTTTCCCGTTGAAATGGCATGTAACACCAGTACAAAAATTTGTAGGTTTAACTTCCCTCAAAAAGTGGAGCCTCTTCCTCATTTCTAAAACTTAAATCTGCGTTATAAGCAGCCTTAACCATACAGTATGCAGAACTGGTGTGTTCCAAGCCTAGTCTTTACAGGTCTGATCTTCTTTTGGTAAAACTCTAAGAAGATTAGGTCTTGAGAAATTAAATCACTATCCTGCACCATCCACTGGATGTGGAAGAATGGTCATCTCATGTTACCATCTTATTCTTGTGCAAAGAAATACTCTGGAAAAGCAACTGAAAGAAGGAAGAGTTTATTTTGTCTCCTGGGTCTAGGTACATCTCATCATTAAGGGGAAGTTACAGCGACAGGAGCCGAAGGCAGCTAGTCACATTGCATCCACAGTCAAACACTAGGGAACACCAAAGACTTGAGCTCAGCCTGTTGTTCCCTTGTAAGGAAGTCCAGGACCTAAATTCAGCATTGGACCCACCCACTTTTAGTGGTGGTCTTTCCATCTCAATTTGTGTTATTATTGAAATGTAATTTGTCTCCCACAGTTGTTCCTGAAGGATTTTCTCCCAAGAGACTGCATATGTTGTAAAGATAATACATATCTCTTACCATCACAAACACCATCTGGCTCATGGAGATACCACACACTGTTGCTCAGTGAATTACTACAGGAAAGTGCATCTGAGTAGAAAAATCATTGAGACCAAATCAAACACAGACCAAACCCTTTTGTGTTAAGCAATGAGTCTGAATATTTTTAACAGCAAAATCAATGAGAAGTCACACTGATGGAGGAAGGTCATTGGTTAATTAAATAAAGAAGCTGCTTGCCCTGATAGGTTAAAACAGGAGGGAGGAGTAAACAGAGCAGAA
>NC_022036.1:2810113-2840645 GCF_000317375.1 Microtus ochrogaster
CGGTGCTCACTAAGACCGGTGCTCACAGATTATTAGAGATGGGTTGATCGGGATATCAGAATTAGCCAGTAAGGGCTAAAGCTAAAGGGCCAAGCGGTGATTAAATGAACACAGTGTCCGTGTAGGCGGCCGGGTGCCGGGACGCAGCCCGCCGCTCCAATTTCTACATCACACTAATCTCTTATAACCAATCACAAGTGAAATAAGGCTAGAGCTAAAGCTCTAGACCTGTGCATTAGAGACAAAATTCTATGCATAAAGGAGATAAACTATTTTTATATACAAAAGACCCGCTGTGACAGCAGAAGAATGTCACTACACACATCTTTATATATTAATATATTTTCATATTTGGAAGATTCTTTCTTTTGGGTTTCACAAAGACACTTCTTGCTTCACTGATTAGTCTCCTCTTTTGTTGACTCTTCAGAGGTTCTACTATTGTGGGATAATCTTTTTGTACACTGTGATGATGGATCTCTGCTTAAGGCACCTTCTAATTTGTTTAATAAAGAACTGAATAGCCATTAGCTAGGCAGCAGAGTTTAGGTGGGACCTCCAGATGGAGACTCGGGGAAGAATATAGGCACGTGGGAAACACCAGCGAGACGTGGAACAAGGCAGATGTACAGAATGGAAGAGAGGTTAAAAGTCACATGGTAGGTAGGATGTAGGTGAATAGAAACAGGTTAATCTGAGTTATAAAAGCTAGTTGGGAACAAGCCTAAGCTAAGAATGAAGCTTTCATAATTAGTAATAAATCTCTATGTCATTTTGGAGGGCAGGCAGTCTAAGAAAGTATGACAAGAAAGACTGTAAATCACAGAATTGCTACACTAACTTTCAGAAAAGCTAAAACTGTTGAACTTAGGTTTTACTTGTCATTTTCCCCTGCGTACTTCACAACAAAAAATATAAAATGTAGGAAAAGATCCAGATGGCACAGCAGAAATAACATCTCACTTCTTAGAACACAGTTACTTTCACTTTAACATCTTAAACATGGTAATTTCTGAGAAAAGAGTCACCCTTAATATTTCTTTCTGAGATAAAACTTTGCCAATAGGTGTGAATGACAATATTTAACTTAGAAAATTTTGAACTTCATTTTTTTTTTATTTCCCTAGTTAGAAAGTTCTAGAAAAGCTACATCACAGTAGAATCAAAGTAAATACTTGGTCATGATGGAAAGGGTAGTGCTTGCTCCAATGAAGTTTATCACCTATTTTTACTGTGATCGTACTGTGCAAAGACTCTTCCTCCTATTATGAGGTCTGTGGTTTCCCAATGTGTCTTATTTTGGTCTTGAGGTGGGATTAATGTATTTAGTAAGAGTTAGAGTGATTCTAAAACAAACAGAAGAGAAAACAATATTAATGTCTACCACAACAAAACAGAGACCACAAAAACTAAATGTAAGGCATCATGTCTATGAAGGGTGATGACTGCTACAGAGACTAAGTATTCTCTCCACCTGGAGACACTGGCAGTAAATAGAAAAGTGGGACAAAATGCTAGTATTAGTTCATTCAATGACTCTCAAAGTGATAAACTGACATTGAAGGTATGCTGTCTGGTTTTGTGTGTCAACTTGACAAAGCTACAGCCATCAGAGATGAAGGAGTCTCAGTTCAGGAAATGCCTCCATGAGATCCAGCTGTAAGGCATTTTTTGCAATTAGTTATCAATGGAGGGAGGACCCAGTTGTTTGTGGTTAGTGTCATCCCTGCACTAGTGGTCCTAAGTTCTACAAAAAAATGCAAGCTGTGAAAGCCAAAGAAAGCAACCAAACAAGCAACACCCCTCCACGGCCTCTTCATCAGTTTCTGCCTCCAGAATCCTGCCCTGTTTGAGTTCCTTCAGTGAGAAACAGCAATGTAGAATTATAATCAAAAATAACCCTTTTCTCCCTAACATGCACTTTAGTCTTGACGTTTCATTGCAGCAATAGAACCCTAACTAAGACAGAAGGCTACCAGAATATTGTTAAGACAGGACGTCATGTGAGCACTGGTCCTGAATTCTGGGATATGTTATAAAACATAAACATTTTCACTTAGATGTATAACAAGTGAAAGTCTAGGGGAAGATTATACATCAATGAGGTACCAGGAGTCCAAGTGGGAACCTAAACCAGCACCTAACATGGACTGGAGTCTAATGCTGAAAGTTAGAGCCCCGTAAAAAAATATGTTCCACCCTTAAAACATTGTAACTTCTGATAAAGAATTAATCTGGAGCCATTTAAACTTGAAACAATTTTCTGAAGTAAATATAAACTTAAATGTCATAGAATACTGTCCACACATTAGTTCTCTAGTTTTGCAAATGTAAGTGCTAAGCACATTAAAATAAAATAAAAAAAATATGAAAGGGGAATATGAATTAGAAGTTACCAGAAATAATGGGCATGGAATTCGAGACATGCAGGCTCCAATTAGCTGAAGCAGCAAAGAGGTTTTGAAATAAATACACTGTTCCTGCCAATGTATTTAGTAGAAAGAATAAGAATGCCAGCAATATAAATGGAAATAATTAAGACAATTGGAAATTTTATAACTGAAAAAAATTAAGGAATTCTTGCTGTCAAACTGCTCTCTAAATATTTAAGCTCATGGTATAGTCGTTTCCCTTGCTACACTGAATAAATCCACACCCATTAGATAAAATAGCATTCAGATAGGAAACAGGATAATCTCTTCATGTAAGGATCAAAAATTAATTATATCAGTGGATTTCTTTTTTAGGGTGGGGGAGGGGCACATATCCGATAGTTCTGAGGATGAGGCAATCTGGTGGGGCACTATGTATTCCCATTTTCTAAAAGGAATTGTCAGAAGAAGAGTGGGCTCCCTGGTGATGTTTTAAAGTCAGTCTTAGGTGGTATCAGTAGGCCAACTCAGTTCTCCCTTATCCCTGCAGTTTGTCTGAGCTTGCCTGGGGCCTCAACTCACCTTGTCTATCAAGAGAACAGGGAAGGAAGATGGCGTGAAAGGTACTTACAGAGATTAAAGTTTTTCTCTCTGCAGTTGTTTTGAATTTTATACGTCTCCTGTGATCAAATGTTGCTGATGTTTTTTTTCTATCTGATTTCTATTTGTAGTTCTCTCTATGTGAAACTGTCCTGGTTGCTATAACAAGGACCCCTAGGTTGTAAAACTTATAAATAATAGGATATATTCTGTTAGCTCTGGATAGTGAGAAGTTCAAGATAAAGTCAGGGTTGTGTGGGGTGAGGACAAACTTCCTCGTGGACTGCGTCTGCTGGAGGTATCCTAACATGGAGGAATTACACACAAACCCCTGGGAGCTCTATATTACTAAGATCATCTGATTTTTCTCCCAAATGCCTCAAAACTTCCTGCAAATACTTTTACACTTTGGTTTCAAGAATGGGAGAGGATAATAAACATTATACCATAGGAAAACCTCCACCTTCTCACAAATCAGTATACAACATATATTTTCATTTTTGTATATTTTTGATAAAAATTGAGAGACTTGGAACTAGCTGACACCATATTATTCTGTCAACCATATCTAAGAAGCAATTTTGATTATGAGACTTTAAGCTTTCTCTGTTGTAATGGACTAAAGTTATTGTATTGTTTTAGAATAGCAATTCTCAAACTGTGGGTTACAGCCCTTTACAAACTTCTATCTCCAAAAATATTTACATTATGATCCATAAAAGTAGCAAAAATATAGTTTTGAAGTAGCAACAAAAATTATTTTATGGTTGGAGATCAGTACAACATGAGGAGCTGTATTAAAGGGTCACACATGAGTAGAATTGAGAACCAACCTCTAGAGCTTTTGGCTTTGACCCAGCATGCAGTTGAATCTCTTGTGAAACTTTCATTTCCTCCCAGGGTTGCTTTTAGCTTTTTGAGGACAACTACAGATCAGTTTTTGTTCTAGCAGCATAAGAGAAGGTTTATTGTGACTTACAGTTTGAAGGTGCAGTCCACCATAGCAGGGATTGCATGGCAAAAGGAACGCAAGGCAACTGAGCACACAGCACCTACAGACAAGATGCAAAGTGTAGAAAAAAAGGTGGGATAGAGCTGTCAGCCTAATGGTCCACCCTTTAAAATATCCCTCATATGTCACAGAGTCTTTTTATATCTGTCACCTGTTCATCATCATCTGACCTCTTTCTATTCAATCATTAAATTGTTGGAAGCCTGGAAAGTCAATTAACTTGAATATGGCTACATCAATGGAATGACAAAAACAGAGAGTACTGGTGTGACACTGTACGCACGTTAAAGAATAAGAAAGAGGGGTATTAAGGATATTAGAGAAGATAAAAAAGAATAAAAATATAAAGAATAAAATATAAAAAATAGTAAAACTAGGGGATTAAAAACTACAATAAATAAAAGGTACTAAGAAATTTTGTAAATATAAATTAAATTTTAATTTTAGTGCAGCTATCTCTAAGATAGTTTTTAAATAAATTTTATACTAGATTTTGTGGCATTCAAAAGCAAACTTTATATTCTATATTTGATATACTGTTGGCAGCTATTAAAATATAATCACTGCTTAATTAAGTGTGTACATCTGCTTGTGCTTTGAATAAATGCTACAATAACTTTGGATAGTGCTTGTTAATTCTTCTGCCAGAGTTGGCAGCATTTAAAATCAAAGTTTATCCAATGGCACTCCATAAAGTCTCTGTACTGGAGCTGAGTTTTTGACAAAATCCAAACTAATTTGTATTACTGTCACTGTATGTGTGCATACCTACAAAGTATTTGGGGTTTGCTTATTTCGTTCTCTTTAAATCTCTTGACCCAATGTTCATTGCTAGGTGCTCTCTCTTGGATCCTCCATTTCAAAAGTCAGAGAATATTCACTTACTATGTTATAAAAATTTTAAATTATTTTCCAGAAAAAGGAACATTCCGGATGAGCCAAGCTAGGAGAGGAACTGATCCTTTCCAGACCTACACTCTTCACAAGTCTTTGTGGATACTTTGAGCTCCACTAACAGTTAAAACACTTGTCGTCACGGTGATGTCAGGTAAGCACGGCAGTAATTTCTGTTGCTTTGTGAGCAGCAGGCTAGCACTTACCTCCTAGGATTGAAAAGAGTTTTCAGAAATGAGCAAATCAATGAAGCTAAAATCAGAAAAAGGAATTGGCCAGATGCCCTTAAGTGTTTCTGTCTAACTATGGCCTGCTGTTCCTTTGCACTTCTCTCTGACTGCTCCTCAGCTGAAGTTTGTTTCATTTTGAAAACCACATATTAGGAAAAAAATGGAAATGGTATATCACTCCTCTGACATTGACAAGTTTACCTCACATCCTTCTCTTAAATTTCTACCTCCACAAATGACTCTAAATAAATGATGGCATCCTTATAATAAATGATTGTCACTACCGCTTACAAATGGATCAATGGTGGCCATCAGCCTGAAGTAATAAGTCAAAGAATATAAGACTCTGCTTGTAGTGCAATAATCCCTTTGTATACTTTGAAAATTTGTCACTGGTTGGCCAATAACTGGACAGAATAAGGTTAGGTGAAAGAACCAAATTGAGAACACTGGAAAGAAGAGGGGTGGAGTAAGGAAAGAGTCACCAACCAGACGCAGAAGGATCAGGAATGTGCCACACTAAGAAAGGTACCAACATGTGACAGAGAGTAAGTGAGCACTATGAGTTAATTTAAAATGTAAGACATAGTTAGCAATAAGCCTGAGCTATTGACTGAGCATCTGTAACTTATATAAGCCTCTGTGTTATTATTTGAGACGATGTGGTCTGGATAGCAAGCGTCCATTTACATTTATTCTAAAACTGTCTCTGCACATGTGGCCTGTGTCTGAGGTTGCCCACTATACACCTAGAAGAGAAGCATCCTTTGCTTGTAGTAACAGTATTCCCAGAGTTTGAGAATTGAGGTAATATTCTTCCTTTGCCTATGAACCTCATGGAATGAGAATGGGAATCTGCTTCTCCTACGTCTACAAATAGTTAGGTAGGTTTATACATTACAATTTTTTTTTTCTGAGCTGAGGGATATTTTCCCAGAATCGCTACAAAGAAAACAAGATGTCCATTGAGGAAGTTTATCTATCTCTGGAGTCATTTTTCTGAATTCAGCATTTAGCATTGCTTATCTTAAATTGAGAAATGTGTATGTAGTGCGTATTTTAAGAGTTCACAAGGTGACATGGTTCTCCAGTAGCCCACAGATGTTTCAGTAATATATAACCACTGGTTTGTGCAGTACCAGCTCTTCTCAGTTGATGAAGACACAATCTTTGATTGGTGAAAATGTACTTCTGTACATGGAGTGACAATCATAAAGGTCAAAGCTACGGTGGCAGCTTTTCAAAGCATAGCATTAATATGCAATCATGCATTAAATATTTTACAACTTTCTTATCTCTGCATCTGAAGCAACATTTACAATCCCAGACACCATTGTTACTAACATTATTGACTTTATAATATTAAAGCTAAAATTAGTTCTGTATTTAAAATTTTTAAAGCCCTTGTATTATTAAAATCAACATAATAAACTTTTGGCCATCAGGCTGTCCTTGTTCATATAGGACCAGAGACCCGAGACTCTAAACTAAGTCTTTTTGATTATTTATTGGCCTTTTAAATTTATTATAACAAATCATTGTTTTGAATTCAATTTTGAGTCAATTTTGGCATAAAAAGTTTCATTTCCTAAGACACATAATGGTAGCATCATTTGAATCAAAGTTTGATGGTGACTCAATTTTTATAATTTTTTTCCCTGTATATTTGCCTCTCATTTGTGAAAAGTCTGTATTCCATTGGTAGTCTAAATGTTACTGAATTCTTGAATAGAATTTAAGATGGTGATGGATTAATGAGTCATTTCCAGAGGATTTAACAGTCTCTTCTGGCATCTTCCAGCACTAGACAGACACCACATATTTTACATATGTATATGTATATATGTGCAAAGTGCACATATACATGAAATAAAACAAATAAATATTATACAAAAGAAATTAAAATGTACATTGCTTTCTAAACTTAGATAAACCTAACTTACACCCTGGACTTTGAAAGTGCTAAGCTCTTAGCATATTCAACCTAATAGTCTCATATGTTTATTTTTTCAATGTAAATAGTTACTTTGCTACCAAAGTGAATTAAAAAATCATTTTTATTTGTATAAATTAGCAAAATATTAGAAAAATAATATGTTTAAAAGAAGGAGAGTGGCAGGATTGTTGGACTATTGGACTCCCAGCAGCTACAGTTGTCTACAGGCCTGCTTCAGATCAGCCTGTCAACAATACATCGTGAAATCATGGAATGCAGAGGGCTCATTGTGGAGTTATGGACAAGGGATGGCTTCTGTAAAAGAGACAGTTTTTTTCAATATGTGATTCCTAGTAAGTCAATCAATAGATGGCCTGACTCCCAGAAGTACATGTACAGTACAAACTGGAGTCAATGACCTATTAAACTGTAAGTATACTCTTTCCCTGACATACATAAGGGGCATTCACATAGTTAAAATATTTCAAGTAATTAACATTACCAAGTAATATAAATAAAATCTAGGCTATTTTATCATTCAGTTTTTCACTCATATTGTCACAGTCTTCACATGTGTCAAATTAAAATGTGACAAGACATATAGCAGAAGCATGGAGAGTGTGAATGAGTTAGGAATTGTCAGCATGTGGGGATGCATAGGAAAAGGAGGTGGGCATTTCAGTGGCTCAGTGGTTCGTAACCCTAAAGCTGTGATCTTTTAATACAGTTATTCATGTTGTGGTGACCCTCAACCATAAAATTACTTTCATTGCTACTTCCTAATTGCAATTTTGCTAGTGTTATGCATTTAATGTAAATATCTGTGTTTTCTGATGGACTTAGGTGATCTGTGTGAAAAGGTTGTGACCCACAGGGTGAGGACCACTGCAGTGGACAGTGGTGGATTCCTCCATCTTCCATATTTTGGTGAAGACTGGGAAGATACAGGCCTCTCCTTTTGTTTGTAGCAGCACATGTAAATCTCTTCTTTCTCCTGAGAAGTCTATCTGTCTTGCACATCAAGCCCCCTTCTCCTAGATGCCTTCCTCAGCTGAAGAATTTAATACCTACCTCGGATACTCAATTCATACCATTTACATTAGGCTGCTTTCCTTCAGCTGAGATCCTGATCGTGGCAAGCATGTAGCTACTGTCTTTGTCGAGGAAGCTTCCTCTGTGTTAAAATTTCAAGTGATTACTCTTGTGGCTGTGTATACTTATGACTACATGATGTTTATTTAAAGGGCATAGCTTCAATAAGGAAACTAACCTCTATCATTTAATTAATGGCAAATGATTTTATCCTGCATAGGCATGCTAGTTTCAGAACCATTAAGTGTCTTTTAGAAAAAAAAAAAAAAACGAGTAATGAATCTAGACATAGAGGCTGCTCTAAAAATGCCTTCAGTGTGGTCTACTTAAATAGAGTAAAATTAGACTACTTTTATTGTGGAAAACATTTAAAAACCTATGCATAAATGATGAAAGTATATCTTTTTAATCTCTGTTTTCCTAATAATAAAAATACTTAAAAAAAGCTAAACAAATTTAATTCAATCCCCTGGTTAATACTGGTTTGTGACATAAATTGCTGCATACATGCTTACTTGAGATTAGCTAAACTTTTATTGTTAAACAAAAATTACTATATCCATGTAACCAAGAATGAATATTTTTATGAACATACACTCATTTCCTTTTCTGAACAAAGGTCTACCTTTAGTTCCTGGTCTACTCAGGTAGACCTGCTGATAAACACAGTTTCTTAACTCTGGAGATTGGTTATTTGCAAACTGAATAAAAAGTCAGAGAACCTAGAGTATTCTTTCTCAACAGTATTTATGAGAAGTTATCACTCTGGTAAACTAATGTGATAAACATGCAGAAATACTCATTCAAATTATGATAGTTTGAATGTAATTGGTCCCCACATGCTCGTAGTGAGTGGCACTACTAGGAGGTATAGCTCCACAGGAGTAGGTCTTGCTTTGTTGGAAGAACTGTGTCACGGTGGAGGCAAACTTTGAGGTATTCTTGCTCTGTCAACGCTCAATAACACAGTTCACTTTCTGTTGCTTGAAGACCAAGCTGTAGAACTCTCAGCTCCTTCTCCAGTGCTATGTCTGCCTGCATGCAGCCATGCTTCTCCGTGATGATAATCTACAGAATCCCTGAAATATTAGGTTACAACAAATTGCGAGGATGTTTGCCTTCCCTTGGGTGATATACTCTACTTCCATGTCCCTTTGTAATATATTGAGTTGTTTTTCATATTCACACTTGAAATTTAACATGTGCCATACATGCTTTTTTTCTGACAAATAACAGTTATGCTGTCCACCTTTATAATAAATTAACTTTTTATATAATAAGTTCTATAAATTATTATTTCATTGTTCTTCTTTCTGTTGAGGTTTAAATAGGTATGGCCCCTGTAGACTTATGCGTTTGAATGCTTGGCTTATAGAGAGGAAATGTAACCTTGTTGGAGTAGATATAGCCTCATATGACGAAGAGTGATACTGTGGGGGCAGGCATTGAGGTTTCTTGTGCTGAAGCTATGCCCAGAATGGTAGACAGTTCATTGCCTGTTGGCCTGTGGATCAAGATGTATTACTCCCAGCTCCTTCTCCAGCACCATGTGTGCCTGAATGCTTCCTTATGCCTCTGGTCATGACAATGCAGGACAACTAAACCTCTGTAAATGTAAGTCAGCCCCAATGGGATGTTTTCTTTTGCAAGAGTTGCTGTGGTTGTGCACAGCAATATAAAAACCTAAAAAAGACTCTTGTATTGACACATTATCATAATTTTGGCAATGTAAATCTAAATATAGCAAATCTTCTCATATTAATGATCATAGTGGCTACTTGGAATTCCACTCAAAGTTCAGAAGACATATCAGTGTATAAAAATACCCAATGATAAAGAGTATACATAGGTGAGATTTTGTTTGGGCTTACATTTAATTCTTAAATACTCTAAAAATATAGTAACACCATTTTTATAATGGTGTCTTCTTATCTCTGACACAGATTTTTCACATTGGGTAGTTCTTCAGATCATTTCTATTTGTTTCATGGTTTTTCTTGAGGAGATATGATATTATACAGCTTTAGAACAACCTTTAAATATTCAATATACTTTAAATATATTGTTATTTAACTTTTAAATTCCAATTTCTTAACTTATTGCTGGCATATGACTTTTTAATGGAATTTAATTTCAGCTTACAGAACTTATAATCACAAGTCACACAGTCTTTGGCAATCTTTTGGCATATGAAAGCTGATGAAAACAGAAATCATGTATTTAATATCTGCCATGATAAAATATAAAATAAACTTTAATTGCATATCAAATAAAACTTTACAAACACATTTTTCATTCATTTTCCATATTTTATGCTTGTTGAAGTTGCTTATTATCTACCTCAAAAAATCTGAAGATTATAATTCTTTTAATATCTTCCTTTCACTTTTTAAAACAAGCATAGATGTTTAATTGTTGTTGTTACACTTATGAAAAAAGAGGTCATGAATTTGAGGCAGAGCAAGGGAGGTATTCATGGAAAAGGAAAGATGGAGAAAAGAATGCAATAATATTTTAATTTAAAAATCATGTATTATATAAATATCTATGGAATTCTCATAATTTGACTTCTATTTCTTACTTCTACATGATTTTAAATAAGGTCTACCATTGAGGAATGGAGAAAAATGGTAAGGGTTTCAAATAAAAACTCGTGTAGACAGTGAAAAACTTTAGACTCGTGACCTAAGACTTCAACTGGGATGAAAAAGAAATGAAGGGAGAGTCAAGTCTGAAAGGGTTTGCAAATTTTGAGTTGGGCAAGCTCATATATGGTATTCTACTTTAGAAAACCTAAGAGTCCATGAAAAGTCAACTCAAAGAGCTACAAGATTTTCCAGGTAGGTGAGCTGACTCGGTGCAAGAGCTCCTTAGGGAAGCAACATATGGCACCCCTTAGTGGATATTTTCATTAAACAATTTCCCATTACTTTATTATTTAGCAATTCTTTTGTTTAGTGTTTTAAAAATAATTGTTTGGGGTCTGGAGAAGTTGAACTAGTAGGTTTGAGTGAGTACCTCCTTTCTTGGAGAGTTCAGTTCCCAGCACCTAAATGAAAACTAATAACCATCTAAATCCAGTTCCAAACGATCTGACATTCCCTTCTGGCTTCTTTGATCACTATTTGCAAGTGGTACCCAGAAAACCAAGAAGAAAAAACAGACATAAACATGTGATAAAAGTTTTTAAAAGCATTTTGAAGTAAATTATGCTAAGTTGTCTTTGACTGTGACAGTTTGGGCAATATGGAAACATATAGTATGAATATTATGGTACATTCCTAATGAAACTAGCATCATGTGAAAAGTTGTCTATTGTTTTGTCTACCCTGTCTATTGTTTAGCCAAACTCTGATAAACTTTTATTATTGAATTATATTTATCTGATATATAAAGCAATAAAATTTGCATGGGTTAACATGATGCTTTGTGGTCATCATTTAAAAAAACTAGTTTGCCTCATAGTTCTGTTCCTGTCTCTGTTCTCTGTCCTTATAAATTTCACATTATAAATATTCACAAATAAATGTCTATTTGCTCTGTTATACTCCTGAAATTCCTAAAATAGCAAGTACAATTTAATTCCAAGTAAAACGAGTAAGAAGTGTAAATATAATCAAATAAAGTTGTAATGAAGTTATCTTACTAAAGTATAAATAATAAAATTATTACAAGAATGTGGATAATGTCTATAAAAAGAAGTCATACCACTTAAAATTGTATGTGCCATGTTTTATTGATATAAAAGTCATATAATAATTTTTTTCTATTTAAAATAACACTCCATTTAGCATCTTCACAGCATATATATATATATAAAACAAAAATGATATTCCGGTATAAATTGCTAAAATAAAACTGCAAGTTGAGAAGACATTTATAGTTTTAATTATTTTGATAAATAACTTTGAAGTTCTAGTTTACAGCAATTTATGAATGTGAATAACATCTAATTTACAGTATTATAATAATATGGCAGATTAAGGAAAAATGATATTCTGTCTAACAGAATATCACAAATTCTCAAAAAGCATTACAAAATTTATATGATTAAAGTCCGTATAAATATGAAAAGGTAAACAAAAGTATTTAGGAAGTAAATAGTTGGTTGTATTTTATAATTTTCTGAAGTTTTATAGGGCTGAAGATATGTGGAATTATTTCACTAGTCTTATAATATAGGTGTCCAAATCTTACAGAATGGTCAATGAAGTATATAAATGGTTGGGAACCTAAATTCCATAGATAAAATTCACTAAGAAACTATTTTTCTTAAAATTAACACATATGAATGAGGAGATATGGTTCAACACTTAAGAGCTCATACAGGTCTTCCAAATAAAAGGAGCTTGCTTCCTAGGGCCTACATTGAGTGCCTTATAAAAAATTGTTACTTCAGCTCCAAGGGATTTGACTCCTTTTCCTGGCCTCTGTAGTTATCTGCACACATGTACACAAACTTCCACACAAAACACACATTTACACATCATTGAGCATAAAACAACCACCCTCAAAATTGCAAGTGAAACAGTTCAAGTGAAAAACAATAAAATGTAATTCAATATGAGTGAGAGAGGGAAAGAATGCACCAGGTAGAGTCTATCTGGGTGCAAGCAAAAATATTATAACATATTTCTATACAGACATAACCTAGAGATGTGGACTAGTATTTCAGAATAAAGCACTCTAACTTTTTGCATAGCTTGTAGTCCCATTTTCAAAGCAGTTGCACTGCACTACTTCAAAGTATCAGAAAGTTTGCAAGTGAACAAGTGCTACTCTTGACCTACACCATTGACCATCCTGGTTAAGAAAAAGAGTACTAATGGAAAAGGCTGCCTGACATAGTCAACAAGTAAGTAGACAGGAAGTCTCACTGCATTAGTTAATCATATGCACTGGGCCTGCACTTGATGGGCAGGTAGGGTTTTCCTATTCACATAAAGCAAATCAGACCATGGATGGATGAAGTAAGCTAAATGCCCAAAAACTTGTGATCCAAAAATCAAAGGTTTTCCATGAAAACAAAAGAATTTTAGAATATGAGTTATCTCGGACCCTCCTAGTAATACCTCTTAAAAGCAAAAGTCTGGCATAAAATTTAAGAACTCTCAGAAAAGAACCTTTGGAAACTAAATTTGGAGGACACCTGGAAAACAAAGTCCTCTGAACAACTGAGTAAAGGTCCTATGTCCTTAGAGAGACCATGGCCTGCATGGGTCTGTTCCAGGTCCCCTGCATAACTATATGCATGGGTCTCTAATTCTTGTGTCTTTGTTAGTCTCTTTCCATTCTGTTGGATTGCCTTGTCCAACTTCAACATAAGGCTTTTGTTTGATCTTTTATTTTATTATGCTTTTTTCTATGTCTTAGAAACCTACTATTTTATAATGAGAGACAGAAAGGAAGTGGATCTAGATGGGAGGGGAGGTGGGGATGAACTAGAAGAGTAGAATGAAGGGAAAATGTAATCTGGATATATTGTATGAGAAAATAATCCATTTTTAATAAAATGGGGGAAATAAGAAGAGGCAAAAGAAAAGAAAGCAATGTAGCCAGTCTTACTACGCTATAGCTAATACTTTCTATGTAATTGAATTTAAACTCTCCCATGCCTCTACACAGAATAAGGTATATGGGTACAGTGATATTCATTTCCTCAAAATAACCAACAGACTGAAAGCAAATTTAAGCAACAATTGTCCCACAAATGTTGAAAATAGCATATGGATATAGGTTTGCAACATCTGTGTGTGGTATTGAATGCTGTTCCGAGTCAGTTGAGATTAGTAAAGCTCTGCTTTGTGGAACTGTGCTTATGATTGTTGTAGTAATATGTCCCTTATTTTTTCCCATACCATGTTTACTGACCTCAAAAATAGATACACAGAAAATTTCATTGTGCTGGACATGCAACAGAGACAGGCAAAAGACATAGATCAGATATAGACAACAGACAAGTCACAGACAGACAGGAGACACAGGGAAGAAGTATTGAATTGAAATTTTAGCTAAACTAATTCAAGAGCCCAATTGTTTTTCATTCATGAATATGTCATTGGAATATTTAGTGCCCCTTCTGGAATGTTGTTAATGTCTTGCTAATATACAGAACATTACCTTGTTATGAACATGAATAAATTGGCTATTCATTGAGCAAGCTGAAGATAAAAGGTTTCAGACCTTAGGGAGTAGATATGTGGCAAACATAGCCATGATATGGCTTTTTGAACCACAACTAAAGATTGCATTAATTTTTTCACCTATCACATCATGAACAACTGTGTTTTTTCTTTCCTAAAAAATTGTCAATTCGCTGTTATTTAGTAAGTTTCCCAGGCATACATCTGAGATACTTTTTGGTTTTTGTTGATAAGTTTTGTTTGGATATATTTTTTTTGGGGGGGGGTGGGTTGAAACAGGGTTTTTCTGTAGCTTTGGTGCCTGTCCCTGAACTAGCTCTTATAGACCAGGCTGGCCTCGAACTCCCAGAGATCCGCCTACCTCTGCCTCCATTGGGATTAAAGGCGTGCGCCACCACCGCCTGGCTGGATATATATATATATATATATATATATATATATATATATATATATATATATATATATATATCTTGACATATGGCCATGTTGTATAGAATGGCTTATTCTGTAACTCACCATTCTCCTGTTTACAACCCCAGAGTTCTAGCATAACAAGTGTAAGCCACAACATTTGGCTTCTTTGATAAGAATGTATTTACGTAGTTTCTCACTGAAGTCTAAAAATACAAACAATTTTTTTTTACAGATAAGTTTTAAGCAAAATCTTAAACTAATTTCTCTATTATTATATAAAAAATGCCTAACACTGAGCCAGTTACCTAGGCTGAATCATGCCCGAGACAACAACCTCCACAGGAGCGGGTACAGGGGAGCAACTGCTGAGAGAGTGGGCTGGAGCCAGAGACCTCTGCGGATCCAGACGTGAGTATGGGACTTCCAAGGGAGTAGATTGGAGCCAGAAACCTTTGCAGGACCAACCCCAATCCAGGGACATCAGCAGGATCAGACCCAGACCAGGGACATTTTCAGAAACAGGACTGAACCTGTGCCCTAGGCTGCAGCAGGCCTGAGAAAATGAACTCCACGGGAGCACAACAATCCCAGGGAATGCTGATTGACCTTCAGGAACACGGAGTGACCAAGAAGATGACTGGAATTGTAGCACTGACTGCACCATGAGGAGCAGCCATGTGAGTCTTGGATCCACTGGCACCTGGAAGATTTATCACTACAGTCACAGACAGCCCCAATTATACAAATCAGAGGAAAGGATGGGTAGACAAGGAGAAAACACATGCGACACCACAAAGAGCAACACAACATCACTCAACATCACTAAAAACAAGGGAACCTCCACAGCAAGACTTGAACAACCAAACATAGATGAAGTAGAATAAAATGACCTAAAAAATAACTTTAGGAGACTGTCTGAGGCCCTTAAAGAGGAAATGAAAAATTCCCTCAAAGAAATGGAGGGAACCGTTGGAGCACCGGACAGAAGTCTCAAGGTCCAAATCAGGAGCAGAAGGAGAGAGAGAGCATGAGAAAGGAACTTAGGACCGCAAGGGGTGCACCCACACACTGAGACAATGGGGAGGTTCTATTGGGAACTCACCAAGGCCAGCTGGCCTGGGTCTGAAAAAGCCTGGGATAAAACCGGACTCACTGAACATAGCAGACAATGAGGACTACTGAGAACTCAAGAACAATGGCAATGGGTTTCTGATCCTACTGCACGAACTGGCTTTGTGGGAGCCTAGGCAGTTTGGATGCTCACCTTAATAGACCTGGATGGAGGTGGGTGGTCCTTGGACTTCCCACAGGGCAAGAAACCCTGATTGCTCTTTGGACTGAGGGAGGGGGACTTGATCAGGGGAGGGAAATGGGAGGATGTGGCTGGGAGGAGGCAAAAATCTGAAAGAAAGAAAGAAAGAAAGAAAGAAAGAAAGAAAGAAAGAAAGAAAGAAAGAAAGAAAGAAAGAAAGAAAGAAAGAAAGAAGAAAGAAAGGAAGGAAGGGAGGGAGGTAAAGACATCAAAAAATCCCTTAGTGAAAACCAAGAAAAAGCAATCAAATATAGGAAAGGAACTACTCAAGACTTGAAAACTGAAATAGAGACAACAAAGAAAACACAAGCTGAGGGAATTATAGAAGGAGAAATCATGAGACAGCGATCAGGAATCACAAATGCAAGCATAAACAGCAGACTACAAAAGATGAAAGAGAGAATCTCAAGCTCTGAAGATACAATAGAGGAAATAGACTCATCAATCAAATAAAACATTAAATCTAACAAAAGCTTCAACCAAAATATCCAGGAAATATGGGACAGCATGAAAAGACAAAACCTAAGAATAAACGGTATAAAAGAAGGAGAAGATTAACTCAAAAGCACAGAAAATATATTTGACAAAATCATAGAGGAAAACTTTCCCAACCTAAAGAAAGATATGCCTATGAAGATACAAGAAGCTTACAGAACACCAGACAAGATGAAAAAAAGTTTCTTTGTTACATAATAATAAAAACACTAAACATACAAAATAAAGAAAGAATATTAGGAGCTGAAAAGGAAAAAGGCCAAGTGTCATATAAAGGCAAACCTATAAGAATTACACCTAGCTTCTCAATGGAGACAATGAAAGCAAGAAGGTCCTGGTCAAATTATGCAGACATTAAGAGACCATGGATGCCAACCCAGACTACTATGCCCAGCAAAGCTTTCAATCACCTATAAGGACAAAACAAGATTTTTCATGACAAAAACACATTTAAACAATACCTAGCCACAAACCCAGAACTACAAAAAGTACAAAAAGGAAAACTCCAACCCAAGGAAGTTGGCTACATCAACAAAAGCACAGACAATTGATAACTCACAGCAGCAAATTCCAAAGAAAAGAAATATACACAAAATAACATGACCAACAATGAAAACTAAATTAACAGGAGATAGGAATCACTGGTCATTAATATCACTTAATATAAATGGACTCAACTCACCTATAAAAAGACAAAGGCTAACACATTGGACAAAAAAACAGAATTCATCCTTCTGCTGCATATAAGAAACACACCTCAACCTCAGAGTAAAGGGTTGGGAAAAATTTTTTCAGTCAAATGGACCTGAAAACAAGCTGGTGTAGCTATCCTAATATCTAACAAAATAGACTTTGAAGTGAAATCAATCAAAAGAGACAAAAAATGACATTTTATATTAGTAACAACAAAAATCCATCAAGAGGAAATCTCAACACTGAACATCTATGCCCCAATTACAAGGGCAAGCTCATATGGAAAAAAAAATACTTCTAAAGCTTAAATCATACATTAAACCACATACACTAAGAGTAGGAGACTTCATTACTCCACTCTCAACACTGGACAATTCAGTTAGACAAAAAAATTAATAGACAAATAAGGGAAATAATAGATGTTATGTCTCCAGTGGACTTAACAGACATCTATAAAACAGTCCATCCAAACATAAAAGAATACACCTTCTCAGCACCTTGTGAAATCTTCTAAAAAAATCGATCATGTACTCAGTAACAACACAAACCTCAACAGACACACAAAAAAATGGAATAACCCCATGTATCTTATCAGATCACCATGGCTAGAATTCAACAGCAAAACTAATTCCAGAAAACCCAGAAACACATGGGAGTTAAATAATGCTCACTTTAAATATCAATGGGTCAAGGAAAAAATAGAGAGAGAAATAAAAGAATTCCTAAATTCAATGAAAATGATCCCACAACATACCCAAATTTATGGAACACATTGAAAGCAGTGTTAAGAAAAAAGTTTATAGCGCTAAATAAAACCTACATAAAGAATCTGTAAAAATCACACACTAGTGAATTAACAGAACATTAGAAAACTTTAGAACAAAAAGAAACAAACTCACCCAAGAGAACTAGAAGGCAGGAAACAATCAAATTGAAAGCTGAAATCAACAAAATATAAACAGAGAAAACAATATAAAGAATAAATGAGACAAAGAGTTGGTTCTTCGAGAAAATCAACAAAATAGGTATATCTAAACTAACAAAAAGGAAGAGAGAGAGAATGTACAAATTAAAAAATCAAAAATGAAAAGAGAGACATAACAACAGACATGGAAGAAATACAGAGAATCATCAGGTTATATTTTGAAAGTCTTTACTCCACAAAATTGGAAAACTTAAAAGAAATATGATGTGGGAAGGTCAATGGTTAATTAATAAAGAAAACTGCCTGGCCTGATAGGTCAGAACATAGGTGGGTGGAGTAGACAGAACAGAATGCTGGGAAGAAGGGAAGTGAGCTTAGACGCCATTCCGCTCCTCTCCAGAGCAGACATGATGAAGCTCCAGCCCAAGATCGATGTACGCTAGAATCTACCTGGTAAGACACCAACTCATGATGCTACACACATTATTAGAAATGGGTTGGTCAAAATATGAAAATTAGCCAGTTAGAGGCTAGAGCTAGTGGGCCAAGCAGTGTTTAAATGAATACAATTTGTGTGTTGTTATTTCGGGTATAAAGCTAGCCAGTGACTGAGAGCTGGGAGGCGGGAAGCGGCCCGCAGCTCTTACAACAGAAATAGACAACTTTCTGGATAAATATTACTTACCAAAGTTAAATTAAGACCAAATAAGCAAATTAAATAGACCTATAACTGCTATAGAAATAGAAACAGTCATCAAAAGTCTCCCAAGCAAAAAAGGCCCAGGACCAGATGGTTTCAGCTCAGAATTCTACAGGATTTTTAAAGAAGAACTAATACCAATACTCCTCAAATTCTTCCACTCAATAGAAGCAGGAGGAACATTGTCAAACTCCATTTATGAGGCTACAATTACCCTGCTACCCAAGCCACATAAAGGCATTACTAAGAATGAGAATTACAGACCAATCTCACTTATGAACATTGAGGTGAAAATATAAAATAACATATTGGCAAATCTAATCCAAGAACACATCAGAACCATCATTCACCATGATCAAGTTGGCTTCCTCCTAGAGATACAGGGATGGTTCAACCTATAAAAACCTGTCAACGTAATGCAACATATAAACAAACTGAAAAAAATCACATGATGATCTCATTAGATTTAGAAATATTTTGATAAAATACAACATCCCTTCGTGATAAAAGTCTTGGAGAGAGTTGGGATACAAGCAACATACTTAAACATAATGAAGGCAACATACAGCAAGCAAGCCAACATCCAACATACAACTAAATGGAGAAAAACTCACAGTGATCCCACTGAAATCAGGAACAAAACAAGGTTGTCCACTCTCTCCATATCTATTCAATATAATTCTTGAGGTCCTAACTAGAGTATTAAGACAACAGAAAGATATTAAGAAGATATGAATTGGAAAAGAAGAAGTAAAACTCTCACTATTTGTTGATGATATGATAGTTTACATAAGTAACCCCAAAAATTATACCAAGAAAATCCACAACTTATAAACACTTACAGTAATGCAGGAGGATACAAGATTGACTCAAAAAGTCAGTAGCCCTTCTTTACACAGATAAAAAATGGGCTGAAAAGGAAATCAGAGAAACATTACCCTTCACAAGTAGCATAAAATATGTCAGAGTAACTCTAACTAAACAAGTTAAAGACTTTGATGGCATGAACTTTAAGTCTTTGAAGAAAGCAACTGAAGAGACACAAGAACCTGGAAAGATCTCCCATACACTTGGGTAGGTAGAATTAACATACTAAAAATGGCAGTCTTACCGAAAGCAATCTGCAGATTCAAAGCAATGTCCAGCAAAATTCTTCACAGACTTCAAAAGAACAGTACACAACTTCATATGGAAAAGCAAAAAACCCAGGATTCCCTATAAAGTTCCTATACAATAAAAGAACTTCTAGAGGCATCATAATCCCTGACTTAAAACTCTACTACAGAGCCACAGTACTGAAAACAGCCTGGTATTGGCATAAAAACAGACAGGAGGACCAGCAGAACTGAATCAAAGACCCGGATATTAATCCATACACCTACAAACATCTAATTTTTAACAAAGAAGCAAAAAATATATAATGGAAAAAAAACATATTTAACAAATGGTGCTGGCATAACGGGATATAAACATGTAGAAGAATGAAAAAAATCCATATCTATCACGATGCACAAAATTCAAGTCAAAATGGATCAACGACCTCAACATAAAGCCAGATACACTGACACCTTATAGAAGACTGACCCTCATAGAAGAGAAAGTGGGAAGTACAATTGAATGCATTGGCACAGGACACCACTTCCTGACTATAACTCCAGTAGTACAGACACTGAGAGGAACAATTAGTAAATGGGTCCTCCTGAAACTAAAATGCTTCTGTAAAGCAAAGGCCTTGGTCAAGAAGACAAAACAGCAGCCTATAGAATGGGAAAAGATCTTTACCAACCCCTGATTCTGATTGAAGTCTGATCTTCAAAATACACAAAGAACTCAAGAAATTGGTCATCAAAAGAACAAATAATCCAGTAAAAGAAAAATGGGTTACCGACCTAAACAGAGAACTTTCAACAGAGGAATCTAAAATGGCTGAAAGACATTTAAGGAAATGTTCATCATCCTTAGTAATCAGAGAAATGCAAATCAAAACAACTCTGAGATTCTATCTTATATCTGTAAGAATGCCCAAGATCAAAAACACTGATGACAATATTGAAGATACTGTGGGGTAAAGGGAACACTACAGCATTGCTGGTGGGAGTGCAAGCTGGTATAGCCCCTTTGGTTATCAGCATATTGATTTCTCAGAAAATTAGGAAACAACCTTCTCCAAGAATCAGTACTACCACTTTTGGATATATATTCAAAGGATGCTCAATCAGACCACAAGGACATGTGCTGAACAATGTTCATAGTAGTATTGTTTGTCATAGCCAGAACCTGGAAACAATGTCAATGTCCCTCAATCAAAGAATGAATAAGTAAAATGTGGTACAATTACACAATGGAGTACTACACAGAAGATAAAAATAATGACATCTTGAAATTTGCAGGCAAGTGGATGGAGTTAGGAAAAATCATATTGTGTGAGGTAACCCAGACCCAGAAAGACAAATATCATATGTACTTACTTGTAAGTGGTTATTAAACATAAAGCAAAGGAAACCAGCCTGCAAATCACAATCCCAGAGAACCCAGAAAATAATGAGGACCCTAAGAGAGACATACATGGATCTAATCTACATGGGAAATAGAAAAAGACAAGATCTCCTGAGTAAATTAGGAACATGAGGACCACTGGAGATGGTTGAAGTGGGAGGAAGTGAAGGGAGCAGAGAAAAATGTATAGGTCAATAAAAAATGTAAAAAAATTGCTTAAATATTGAAGAAGAGTCATCACTTTTCTTATACTTTTATCACTTTCTTTTGCTTCATTGGTAAATATTTTGGGAAGAGATTTTTGTCCAATTTGAGTTTGTTTGTTTGTTTGTTTGTTTGTTGTTTGGTTTTGTGCATGTGTGTTTGTGAGTGTTTAGACATGTGTGTGTTAGATCATCACTAAAATTCATGAGCCTAGAATTTCATAGAACAATATAACCGCTTGATAAGTATTTTCTATTTTAAAGCTATTCTTATCATACTAGTACACTAATAAATCCTGGCCTGTGGGAAGTCCAAGGCCCTCCCCTCTACACCCAGGCCTAGGGAGCTGTGCATCCAAATAGACTAGGGTCCCAAAAAGCCATAATATGCCATAAAAACAAGTCCCAGTGCCTTTATCAATGGCATTTCATTCAGCCCCCATTGTCAGCCACAATCAGAGAGACAGGTTTGATCACATGCTCATTCAGACCAGGTCCAGCTGGATTTGGTGAGCTCCCATTAGAACAGGCACACTGCCTCAGTTGGTGGACAAACCCCTCGCGGTCCTGACTTCCTTGCTCATCTTCTCCCTCCTTCTGCCTTTCAATTGAACCTTAGGAGCTCAGTCCGTTGCACTGATGAGGGTCTCTGTCTCTATCTCCATCCGTCGCCAGACAAAGATTCTATGGTGATAATCATATTCGAGATAATCATCAGCGTGATTGTGGGGCAAGGACAGTTCAGACACCCTCTCCTCTGCTGTCCAAGGACCTAGCTGGGGACATCCCGTGGACACCTGGGATTCCCCTCTAGATTCAAGTCTCTTGCCAACCCTAAAATGGATCCCTTATTGTAGGTATCTTCTTTCCTGCTCCTATATCGGCCCTTCCCCCATCTCCACCCTCCCACTCCCCCAAGCTCTTGCCAGTTCTTCCCTTCTCCCGTCCCTCTCCCCATCTCCCCTTCCCCCAAACTGACCCCACCCCATTGCTCACATCTTTTGCCCTGCAATCTTGTTTTCTTCCAATTTCCAGGAGGATCTATATATGGTTTTCCTTGGGTTCACCTTGTTATTTGGCTTCTCTGGGCTTATGAACTATGGGCTTAATGATCTTGGTTATGGCTAGAGTACACAAATGAGTGAGTGTATACCATATTCATCTTTTTGGTTCTGGGTTACCTCACTCGGGATAGTGTTTTCTATTTCCATCCATTTGCATGCAAAATTCAAGATGTTATTGTTTCTTACCACTGAGTAGTACTCTAATATGTTTATATTCCACACATTCTTTATTCATTCTTCCATTGAGGGGTATCTAGGTTGTTTCCAGGTTCTTGCTATTACAAATAATACTGCTATGAACATAGTTGAACAAATACTTTTGTAGAATGATTGGGCATCTCTTGGGTATATTCCCAAGAGTGGTATTGCTGGATCCTGAGATAGGTTGATCCCGAATTTCCTGAGAAACCGCCACACTGATTTCCAAAGTGTTGATTTTTCATGAGAGCCCTTATACATTAGGAGGAGTGGATGGGGGTGAGCAGGTTGTGGGGAAAGACAGGGGAAATTGAGAAAGGAGTGAGGGCAGAAGTGTGGAAAGAAGATAAAATGAAATTTTAAAATTAATTAAAATTTAGAAATGGGCAAGTAACTATTGATGCACAAAGATATCATCATTTCAATGCAAGCATATATTCTATTAAATATCAAAAAGGAGTCCAAGCTGCAAGTGGAAACTGGTTTTCTGGAATTGGAGTATTTGTCATTTGAACAGAAATTAACCATAGCACTCTTAAAATCATGGGCAAGGCAAAGCAGAACAC
Source organism: Microtus ochrogaster (assembly GCF_000317375.1). Lineage (NCBI taxonomy): Eukaryota > Metazoa > Chordata > Mammalia > Rodentia > Cricetidae > Microtus > Microtus ochrogaster. The sequence continues at coordinate 2,833,459 of NC_022036.1, forward strand.
AGCAGTACACAGATCCAGGAACCTCTCCCACATTCCGGATTTGAACTGGAAAAACAGAGCCATAAACCCTAAACACGGTGGGTTTGTGAATGTTGTGAATGATTCACAATAAACAGCCACTGTCACAGTATTTGGTCTCACAGCTGCAGCGAACCACATTTGCTAGCAACATGAATAGGCACAGAAGCAAAATCTTCCAGGGACTCTTCAGTCATTGCATGCAACCCCCTGAGTCCCCTTTTGACATCGAGGTCATATAGCTTAAACTAAGTTGTTGTCATCTCTTAGTGATAGTCATGGGAATTAGTACATCAAAACTCATCAATCTTCCTTCAAATGGGGGAAAATACCTATTTCCTGTAAATTGCTATAAATGTGCTAAAGCATGCATGTGCACATCCATATTCAAATCTAATTGAAATACTTGTGAGTACTGAGGCTAGTTTGCAAATCTTTACAGTGAAAGCAATTTGAATTTTGAAGAGAAAATGCCACTGGGACCTTTTATTTATTGAAATATAGTAAACACTAATATTCTCTCTTTTCAATTTAATAGCAGCCTTCAAGTATATGCCTTATTAATTTAACCTTTATTCAATCTTTTCCAGTGTGCTTGGGAAATCTGTGTTGAGAGAAAATTCACACTCTTATGTTAGCTACTTGTTTAGTCTTGAAAGAAAATGACATTAGATTTTAAAAACAGGATATTTAAAGTAAAGCGATCTGTTATGGTTGGTTTTGTATGCAATACTTTAATCCCTTCCTGGGTTTCTTCTGTCTGGGTTTTTAGGTCAAAAGCAGAGAACCATCTTGGTTGATAGATCAGATTACTAACAAAGGACACAAGAATAACAACCTCTGGTCATAAAATCTCCCAGTGCAGATACATCTGAAGCAAAAGGTATGCCTGCAGACAAATACCGTATTATACAAGTATTCTATGCCAAAGAAATGGCCCATTTCTGTGTGGGTTTGTGTTCTTAAAATAGTCTTTAAAATGAGACTCACTGTTCTAGGTTTTTATCAGTTTAACAGAAACTAGGAATAATCTGAGAGAATGGGACCTCAATTGATAAAAGTCTCTGTAAGACTGGACTATATGCAAACACGTGGAACTTTTTTGATTCATGACCATTTCCTGAAAAAATAGCATAAAATAATTTCTATTATATGAGATAACTCGTGGCATTGATTGATAGATTTTTCTATTTTATTTTTCTGTCTGTTTTCATTTCAAGCCTAAGTCGTATCACTTGGCATAGATTAGCCTTTAACTTTAAATCTCATGCTCACAGACCCCCGTGGATTACAAACGGGATCACCCAGATCTTCCTGCCTCAGGCCTACACATAGCTGAAACTACAGGTTCTTGTGCTGATCTTTGTTCTGTTTCTTTTTAGCAAGATTACAGTATAGTTCAATAGTACTGTTGTTGTCCCCAATCCATAATCACTCATATAGTGGAATTCAGTGATTCATCCCATTGCCTATCGATCATATAGACTTAAAATGATTTCTCATATCTTGTGCAACTCAGAACCTAATAGTACCAACTCTGAAATGATAAAATGATTAATGAAGACTCCAAATATGCAAATTAGGTCAGATGTCCCTATGTAACTTAAAACTGTGTGTTGAGATTATTTGCTATTCTTCATAGCATAAAGTTTTGTCCTTCCCTCCTGGATACATACTGAAGTTATGCTCTCCTGCATGTCTTATGTTAGTAATCCACTCAAAACTTATGATCATCTTTGGCTTATGTTCAGTCACTATATATTAGGAGATTTTCCATCCATCCTCTTTTTTATGTCTACATTAGCATTATTAGAAATCATTTTTATCAGGTAATTAAATATACAGGAATAGAAAGGACAGAAAATAGCAATATATGCAGACTGTTTAACCAGTTCATAATTTGAAACAACAGAGTAAGCATGAGAAATAAAAGGAAGTTGAAAGAATAGACAAAAGGCAATTAGCCAGTAAAAGTGTCATTAGCATTCAAGAATAGTTAAAAATGTAAGCAATTATCTTAATACATAATTTAGTTTTTTAATTAGGATATTAGATTGTGTAGAAAAAATAATACAATGATATCATTCAAGAGGCTGTTGTCAATTAGATGGCATTTAATGACTTTCCAGTACTTGTTCCTCTATAGAACATCACCCACAGTAACTATATTCATAAACTCACCCTCAACAGACATAAAGAAATCAGTAAAGAAACTATAAAGCCAAGCTATGAAAGTAGGCACAGACAACTGAACAGGACATGATGGACAGAATTACAGTGGACATGCCATATTTGCCCCAAGCACAGGCAAAATATCACAGTGAAACCATGTGTAAAAAGGTGGTTCTTTTTTAAAATAAAAATAAATAAGCCCTGCAATGCATCAACCGTCCCTAATACCATGGACTCCAAGGTGGTATTAATGGACCAAACCTTCTGGCTTCTCTGATCCAAGATAAACAACCACAGTACCACATTCCAAGCGTGACCTAAAGACTCATACTCCAGGCTTGCTCTACTACCAGAATGATCAAAGTGGGACCCAGACAGAGAGATAAGAACAATTGCTGCTTATGAACAGATAGATATCTCCTTTGTATGCAGTCTGAGACCTCAGTTTGTACAATAGAATCACCCACACATAGGGTGATATTCTTACTTCAATTCAGATTATCCCTTTTAGACATGTTCAGAGTCTTATATTTTTTATATTATTCGATATAGTTAAATTGATAATCAATTTCTTTTAAGAGTAAGAAAAACATAACAGACAAGGAAAAATAAAATATGTTAAAGACATTGCTTATTCACAGCAAGTAATCAATGAGATGAAAAAAATAAGTTACAGAGCAGAAATAGATATATATGTGTATATATACATATGAGAAGAGACTAATACACATTTTATATAAGAAAGTCAATCCAATAGTAATGGAGTAAACAAAAAATGTAATTGATTTGAAAGAACTGTTCTCAAAAGAAGAAATAAAATTAACAGATGCACTCAAGTTGTGTGGAAAATATTAATATCACTAATCTTCAGAAAAGAGACAAATTCAATCCATCATATGATATAATACACAACATTTGTTAAAATTAATGTTTTTTTAAATAAATTACAAGGTTCTGGAGAAAAGGGAATGCTTGCATGGAATGGTAGAAGTGTACCATCACTGTGGAAAATAACATCTAAGTTTCTAAAACTTAAAAAGATATAAACACAGAATTGTCAAGCAGTTAATACAGGGCACATATCAAAGAAAGAAAGAAAGAAAGAAAGAAAGAAAGAAAGAAAGAAAGAAAGAAAGAAAGAAAGGAAGGAAGGAAGGAAGGAAGGAAGGAAGGAAGGAAGGAATGGAGGGAGGGCAGGAGGAAGGAAAGAACCACAGTGTTGATCAGACATATCTAGTCAGACCGTCATCATACCAGTGATCAGAATGGTTATGGGGGAAATTATTTGATGCACTGATCATCTATGCACTGTAGGATTTAGATGCTTTGAATACTTCAGACAGGTCACAGGCAAGTATCTCATAGGAACTGGTGCTGCCTTTTGTGGACTGACTGATTTTTCTCAAACTTTCTGCTGCTATAATAATCTGATCTTAATTAGACCTTCCTAAATTGCAAATAGCAATCAACAAGAAAGGAAGAAACAGGGAAAAGGAAACCGACTTTATGAAATTTCATAACCAAACCCATGATCGAATACAATTAATACAACTGATAAAACTAATAAATTGAATTTTACAGTATTAAAAAATGAGGGCAACCAGTTATGATGATTGACCACATTTACAATATCCTTTAAGAACAACACTTAGACTAATATTTGGAAGCTTGAAAGGTGCTATAAACTAGCCAAGTTGACATTATGCGCCAACACATTTTCAGTAAATTTTCTACCTACTACAGTAAAATGTGTCGCTAAAATGTAATTATTTTCTTAAAATCATCACAATGACAAAATAAGGAGAAATTACAGGCAAAGATTAAAAGAAAATGGCATATAAAGTATGTATGAAAATACCTAAGCAACAAAGGCAATTTTCCTGAAGAATTGGCTGTCAATTTTAGCAAACTTAGCTTGAATTTCAGAGACCTTATATAAGAAGGCTTTTTCTCATTGCAATCTTTTTAAAGAACTTGTTCATTTTACTTGGTGTGAGGTTTCCAATGGCTTTGCCTGTCAGTTTAAGGACAGATCAATAGGAGAATGATCCAGATGTGCAGGCAGTAAGTTAACGTGAGAACACCTTAATGCCAAAACAGTCAGGGGCCAAAGACTGGGAGGATGGGTCATCCTTGAAATGTTGCCATAATGAAACTCTTCATGGAAAATTTGCAAATGTCATGATGCCAGGGAGAACTCAGGTGAAATACTTTTGAGTATATGGTCATACGTTTAGGTACTCTGCAAAAGTCCTAGAAAGTTATCTTTGTTCATATTCTTGACATGGGAATGACTCATTAAACTGGATAAAGAAGAGGCTGGAGAGATTACTTGGGGAGGCAAAAGAAGATGAAGAAAACAGGTGAAAATGATCTGAAAGGCTAGTATCACTATATTTATTAACTGACTCATACATACATCCGCATATATATGTATATATGTGTGTGCTTATAAGTAATTATTACCCTTATTAATTTACAGATTAATTTCATTTCTATTTCTATTTGACTTAGAAATATTTTTGTAAGTACAAATCTGAAAATGAAAATTAGAAGGTGAAGTTGAATAAAAATGAAAATTAATAAATGGTGCATATACAGTACTGATATATTTATTAGTAATAATAAGACATTAAAAGTGACTGCCTCAAAAAGGTCTCCAGATTCCATTAATGTGTATACAAATTTGAAACAGCAAGGCAGGGCCAGGATTTCTGTCTCTGATACAAGAACTCCATGAACTATGAAGGCCCTTCAGGACAAGATTTAAGACATGTATTTGGCAGACTAACTCACAATTGCTACTAACTCACCATCCACCTTTCTAGGCACTTGCACAAATGCGCACATATCCACACATAGGCTCACCCTTTTCATAATTAAAAATAATAAAATATAATCTGTTATCAAGGAAGTAAAAAAGCATACAGAATTAATATAGTAATTATTAATTTTAATTCATTGCCAAAACTTGATCAAAACAATGCATAATTAAACAGAAGATACATTTCAAAACAAATAAAAGTAATGGAAATAAAATGAAAAATATTGTTTTTTAAAAGGTAATATTAAGAAGAATTAATAATTACAATTTTATAATGAATTGCTAGAGAAAGTAGTGAATTATTTTGACAGATGATTGTGATATTTTTGTATATTATCTATCTTTTAAGGGTCAAAATTGTAGAAATAATGGAAGAGAAAAATAGTCTAAAACATGATGACAGGGGAAATATAATTCACATAAAAAGAAGCAAAAGTTAAACTCACATTAATCTTATGACCAGCAACACTTAATATCCATGTGTGTGAGTGTGTGTGTGTGTAATCACATGTTTATTCTACCACGGTTGCAATTGTGAATAGCCTATGTTGAATTCCAAAGGCTGTTTGAATTTTGTGACAACTAAGAAGCAACAGGTAGGCCCTGAGGAAGTAAAACACCATAAAAGAAATGAGAATGAGACAGGCAGAAGCTTGAATAAATTCTCAGAGTCACCCATACATTTATTATGATTGTCTGGAATCTTTTGTGCTCCCAAATAAAGAGAGGTGTCCAAACATGTTTCCCATTCATGTCTTCTCTGAGACCTCACAATGGAAACCAGAGACAGGGAAGGTACATTCAACAGCCTCCTTTTGGCTCAGAATTTCGTAGACCTAGCTCTCCTATGGAACAACTTGGTTCACTTATGTGAGAGAAAACAATCTACCTTGTTCTACCCAGACTTGAAAGCCCACTGCTAATGTATAAAAATGAAAGACAATTTCATAAAAGGTTAGAGTTCCCAAGCACTTCACAGTCTAGGAGAACTTCCTGTATAAATGAGTGGCGTAAAAGTCTTCCAGTAAATGGGGCTTGCATAGTCACAATGGATTTGCACCAGCTAGAAGGTAGCAAGTCTGTAAATTGTGAAGGTGATTGCCCAGTGAGAATCATCAGTTTTATCTATCTGAGGAAGCTATGAAGAAATAGCAAGTATGCCACAGCTTGTTATATTGTTTAACCACATGAACAAATGATTAACCAATGTTGTAACAGAAACATTAGAAAAGCTCAGTGTTAGTTCCAAGGTGTTCAGTGAGATCCCTCTCAGGGGTTTCACAGCAAAGTTGAAGCACCACATGCTTCACCAGGGCAGGGGGGAGAACGAACACCTCTGCAACTCAGTTATGGGATTCCTGCCACTTAGTGAGGCGGGAGCAGAGATTCTTCTATGACAAACACTCTGATTCACCAAGACTCATCCTTGGGCAAACAAGGGAGATGTTCTAGTGGTAGGCTTATTTCATTTTATTTAGTGATTTTGAGATATATCAATGTATTTAGATTTTGATACCTGAATAATGTCCTATTATTTGAATAGAAAAGAGAAGTTATTTATTCAGTAGTTGAAAAACATTTTTAGTGTTTCTTATTTTCCTCATCATGAATCATTTGCATGCCTGGTTTGGTGTAGATACATCTGTGGTGTTCGCATGAACGGTGGCACACAGTAGAATACATCTCTGTGAGAAACTGCCATGAACTTTTTAATGTAACTCTACCACTCTGGATTTCTATGAAACAATATGTTAAGATTACAGGTATCCTGTGTCTTAATTTGCTTGAAAGCATTAGTCCTGTGAAGTTTTCTGAACTATTCTGTGTGGCAAACACTGTCAGCTCATTTTACATTTACACAATTTACACAACTTCCACTTATTGATGTAAAATCTTTGTCCTGCTTATAGTTCAAACCTAGATTCTCTCTTCAGTATCATCTCGGCCTCAAACCAGCTTCACCTGATTCATAAAAGGAATTGTGCGAGTCATTGTTATAGATCTGAACCTTTTGTCTGAGACACAGTTTATCACAGCAGTGACAAATAGGAAATACTCCCAAACTACATCATCAAATTTACAACTTTAACAGAACGCCAATTGTCAAAGACATCCTTGGCCAACTGAAAGATCACTAAATTTGATTTCTTTTTTTTTTTTTTTTTTGGTTTTT
>NC_022036.1:2840745-2871135 GCF_000317375.1 Microtus ochrogaster
GCTGCTCTTCCTCAGGACCTGGTTCAATTCCCAACTCTCACATGGCAGCTCACAACTATCTATAAATTCAGTTCTTTAATAAAGTATATATACAGGTTGGAAAGATGGCTCAGAAGTTAAGAGAGGTCCTGAGTTCAGTTCCCAGCAAGCAACCACATGGTGGCTCACAACCATCTGAAATAAGATATGGTGCCCTCTTCTGGGCCTACAGAGATACATGAAGACAGAACACTATACACAATTAATAAATCTTTTTTTTTTTTTTTTTTTTTTTGGTTTTTCGAGACAGGGTTTCTCTGTGGCTTTGTCCTGGAACTCGCTCTGTAGACCAGGCTGGTCTCGAACTCACAGAGATCCGCTTGCCTCTGCCTCCCGAATGCTGGGATTAAAGGCGTGCGCCACCATCGCCCGGCTAAATTTGATTTCTTAAATTGTAATTTAGTTAGCAGAAGTATCCAAATGAGATCATCTTAAGCTTTGTCTCCTCAGGAAATATTAAAACAAAAGTAATGCTACATTATTGTGGCCACAGTAGGTGAATTCACTACCTTAGAATTTGTGATACTGTGTTAGCAGAGTCTGGTTAACACTGTATCTAGCTACCAGTAGTTTATCAGACCAGATATTCTGTGACAATATTCATAGCCATATCTGCCTAAGATAATCAAAGTCATTAAGTCTTAACACACATCTGAAGCTGATTCAATGCTTACTCAAGAGGTCTCTGAAAGGCAGTGAATGACCAGGTATAAACAAATAATGATATATCAACTGTATAAATTGCAATGGAAAATTTGTAGTTTGGAATTCTATACAGCGTTAAAAATTCTGAACAGACAGAAGGAAGTATAAGCTCACATGCAGTCAGACATATGTAGTTATGTATGCTGGAATACATAGTTACATAATAATACAAATAATATATAATGTTTTAGAGATGGTCAGGAGTGGTACAATATTCAGTCATTAGAATACATGCCTAGCATGCACAGATCTCTCAGCTTGTTCCCCAGCACAACAAAATAGGGTTGTTTGTGTGTGTGTGTGTGTGTGTGTGTGTGTGTGTGTGTGTGTGTGTGTGTGTGTAAATACAGAATTTAGGGTCCTTCTATAGGAGAATCAAAGTTCAACCTTCACATTATGAAGACTAAAAACCAGCCTTGGGTACAAATGACCTTATCTCAAAAAGGGGGAAAGATTATCAAATTAAAAAAATAAAGCACAGCAAACTTACTCAGTGTTAGAAGAATCAAATGTTTCTCTATTTCAAAATGATTGTTTGAATCAGGAAGGTCAAACAACATCTTCACAGAATGCTATTCTGTATGTAGATCTATAAATGAAGAAATGCTAGGCACTTGGAGTGCACAGACAACACTGATGAAAGGCATTCAGATTGGGTTTTGTATGAGATTAGAACACATAGAGACATTAGTTACTTACATAAGAGACAAGGCATCTAGAAATTCAAATTCAGAAGAATCAGTGTGTGTGTGTGTGTGTATGTGTGTTACAAGTAATAAGGAAAGAGTACACAGAAAAGATCCACTCCATATAAGGCTCCAGATATGGGGTGGTAATTTGAGTAACAAAGGTGGGGGAACTATAGAAATACAAATGGGAGTAGTAGATTACAGATAAATTGTAGTAAAAATGAAGCAAGAAGTGAAGGGTCTAAGATCATCTACTTCCTTCTCTTTCTTTCTGAGAAGAAAAATATAGAGATTCCATTTTTAATTCCGAATGGTCTCTTCCTGCTGTGTGACTTTTCTGACCCCCTCCATTCACTCATTTGTACTCTATGCCCCTATTTACATTGTAGAAGTGATTGTAGAAACTTGAAAGGTAGGAGAACAGGACTATGGCTCAATTGGTAAAATGCTCACTGAGGACCTGAGTTCAAATCACTGGAATTCATATAAAAATTAGGCATTCCCTGGATGTCCATAATATCTGCATTGGTAAAAGAATACAAAAGCAAATAAACTCCCACAGCTTGCTGGATGCTTTCTAGCCATCAGAGAGCTCGAGTTTATTGAGAAAATGGGTAACTCATGAATCAACCTCTGACTTCCATATAGGCACACAAAAGCACATGCACTCACATGTACACATGCACACATACATCACACTCATATTTGCATAAGCAAATGAGGGCTTTAGTTTTAAAATTCTATATTTTATGGCTCCAAATGTATTTCCTCAGATAAGAAACCTTTAAGTAGAAATGAAAAACATCTTAAATATAAAAGAAAAAACTCTTAGATCAGATAAAATTTATCATCTAACATTTAGGTTGAGAAAAATGACAGTGATTTCCTACAAAATGGTAGAAAGTCATGTTCTCTAGGGGAATAATTGTCAATATTACAAAATTAAATTTCTTCAAGCATGCCTGCTATTGTCACCAGGATATCTCTTTCTAGAAACTTCTTAAGCCATCTTTTAAGTTGTTATCCATGCACTATCAACACAGCAAATTATTTTTTAGACAGGTCAATACTTCACATTGGTGATAGCTGCATTACTCATTTATTCTACTGCTTTGACATGTACCATATGTTGACATATCTGTTATTAGCCCCATATGTTGACATGTCTGTTATTAGCTCTTCACTCAAAGAACACAAAGAGAAAGCGTCATATTCCCATTTAATTTATACAAATAGTAACTGTTAAGTAGTTCATGCAAAAATGAGACTATTACCTTCATGTCATCAACAAGAAGGAAAGTGAAAACTCCTGAGAGGAAGACGCAGTCAAATGAGAGGTTCACTTTTTTGGAGAGTAATTGCTTATGATTAACTTTTATTTAATAGTAATAGCTCAAAATAACTTAGAAGGAAATATAAAAGCTTACAAAAGTTAAAGAAAAAGGAAAAGAAAGCAAAAACTATGAAAAGAATGATCAACAAGCCAAGAAAACAAAAATGAGTCAATGTCAATGCTACTGTACACAATAAAAACATTATTAGTCATGAAAGATGGTTGAGATTCCATGTGACTAGAGAATCCAGTCTCTTGTTATGAGCCATCTGTTAGGTCTCTAATAATTTTATCAAAGCTTCATTTTCCTTTTTGTTATAAAAAATTTCATAATAATTTATTATTTGGAAATATTTCATGAGTTTTTGTACCTCTAGGCTTAGCTATACAGAACAGAGGGCTGGGCAGCTTTGTGACTTACAAATAGAAATATTCATAATTATCACCAACATATGGCAGTGGCAGGTGGTCATCTTGCTCAATAATGGCTATGGTATGAGTTCATTTAGAGTTATAAATTGAAGAACCATCACTTCCAAAATATATGGGACTAGCTCCTTGAGAACTATACCGATCAGTACCCACTGTTTCCAAAGCATGACATCTTTAACAATGATGCTTTCTTAATCAAATGTCATAGCATATTCCCTTTCAAAGCACCATGATCCTGGTAGCAAAAGCCATGGTAAAAAATAGGAAAACTCAAAGTCAATCTCACTTGGGTATGAATATGTACAAATCACTTAAAGTGTCTCTTGTGATTCACTGGAACAATACTTAAGAGTTAAATTAGAATTTTATCTTAGATAACAGTTTGTGTCCTCATATTATACTACAAGGGCAACCTTAAAAGTGAGGCTTCAGTATTCCTAAGTATAACATGTTTTATCATTGTCATGTGCTTCTCTACTAATAGTTTACAATAATTATCAGTTCTAGTACCTTAATGCCAGATAGAAATCACACAACAATCTCATTTTCACTGATAGCCCTGGTGCTCTCTTCATAAAAAAAATACCATTTTTATCCAGAAGAGAAGATATTTATAACAAAACATAGGAATATGGGATGATCATTTCTTTGATTTGATTAGTAAGTGGCACACCATGCATTTTCACATTCCATTGATTTTCATTCATAGGTATACATAATGCATATCAATAAAAGGCAAGAAAGTTGAAAAAATGGAAATTGAAAGTAGGTTTCAAAAAATGGTTCAAGTCTTTGAAAAACAAAACTGAGTAAAATATCAGATGATGGAAATACTTGCCGTGTTCATTAATCTGTCTGATTAACACAGTAAATATGGCCATTCAACCATCCTATCAAGAAATCTATGGATTCAATGAAATCCACGTTAAAATTCTAACACAATTCTTCACAGACCTTGAAAGGACAATTCTCAACTTCAAATGAAATAAGAAAAAAAAAAAGGAAAGGCACTTAAAATGTCCTGAACAATAAATAAAAGAACTGTTAGATGCATCCATATTCCTGACTTCAGGTTGTACTATACAGCTATAGTAATAAAAATTCCATGTTACGAGCATAAAATAATACAAGCTGATCAATGGAATTGAAGACCCAGACATAAATCCACATTCCTAAGCATACCTGCTGGGTTTTTTTTTTTTTTTTTTTTTTTTTTTTTTTTTTTTTTTTTTTTTTATAAAGAAGCCAGAAATACTTACTGGGAAAAAAAGAAAGCATCTTCAACAAATGATTTTGGTCAAAGGAGAAGTCTACATGTAGAAGAATGAAAATAGATCCATATTTATCACACAACACAAAACTCAAATTCAAGTGGATAATAATCTCAACCTAAAACATGAGACACTGAACTTGATAGAAGAAAAAGTGAGGAACAACATTGAATGCGATGCACAAGGCACTACTTCCTGAACAGATCAATAATAATGCAGGCATTAAAGTCAAGAATTAATAAATGGGACCTCACAGACCTGAAAACTTCTGTAAGACAAAAAACACTGTCAATAGCACAAAATAAAACACTGTCAATAGCACAAAATAGCAGTATACAGGATGAAAAAGGCTTTTTTTTTGTTTTGTTTTTTGTTTTTTTTTTTTTACCAACTCCACATATAACAGTGGTCTAATATCCAAAACTTGTAAAGAACTCAAGAAAGTATATATCAAAGAAACATGCAATCCAATTAAAAATGGGGTACAGATCTAAACAAGAATCCTCAATAGAGAAATCTGAAATAAGTGAGAAACACTTCGTAGAAATGATCTAAATCCTTGGGCTTCAGGGAACTGCATATCAAACCTACTTTGAGATTCTGCCTTTTATCTGTCAAAATGGTAAAATGCATAACACAAATCACAGCTCATGCTGGCAAGGATGTGGAGTAAAGGGAACACTCCTCCAATGCTGGTGTGAGCCAAACTTTTATAGCCACTGTAGAAATCAATATGGTAGTTCCTCAGAAAGTTGGCAATAGATCTAACTGAATATCCAACTATGCTATTCTTGGACCTATACCCAAAGTATGTTTCATCCTACCACAAGGACACTTGATCAACTGTGTTCATTGTGGCTTTATTCATAATAGCCAGAAACTGGAAACAACTTAGATGTATATAAAGAATGGACCAATATGTAAATAAAATGTAGCACATTGATGTACTGAAGTATTACTCAGCTGTTAAAAATTGATAGCATGAAATTTGCAAGCACTATAAAAAATCACACTGAGTGAGGGAACCCAGATCGTATAGTATGTATTCACTCATAGGTGGATATTAGCTGTTAAGTATATGATGATCAAATTACAATCCACAGGCCCAAAAAGGTTAGGTAAAGAGGAGAGGATTTTGGAGGGGACAGTGCATGGATATTCCTGTGAAGGGAACTAGAATATATTTTGCAGGTGGGGCCTGCAGGAATGATCAGGTGATGTAGAAGAGATTGGTGGAGAGAGAGGGGAAGATACACCTGGAATTTGGGAGAACTACATCCACACCACTCTTGAATGTAGACAGGTCATGCTAGTGCCAGCTTGGAGCCTCATTCCTATGTTGTAATCGTTGATGTGAGAAGGTACTCTACAGGCTACAGAAAGAGAAACCTGACACCAACCAGCCACAAAACCTTTGACCTACAATCTGTCCTTCCTGGAAGATGTGCTGGGACAATGTTAGTAAAGAACTTATGAGATTGGTCAACCAATGTTTGGTTTGATTTGAGGCCCTTACCACAAGAGAGAGCCTTGGCCTATACTGTCCAAATGGTCAGAAACCTGAGGCTAGATAGCCCAGATTGGTAAGGTAGAACCATACACAATTGGTCTTTATAAGAGAAACAAAGAAAAGAAAAAAGAAAGGGAGGGATGAAGGAAGGAAGAAGAAAGGAAAAAAGGAAGAAATGATTCATAATGATACTGTGCTATACTCATACATGGGCTTGTCCAGTTTCATCTGCTTCCTATGGCAAAAGATGGGATCAGGTACAGAGAACTTGAGCCAGGAATTACACTGAGAGGGTCTAAATTGGAAATCTCCATTGGTCCCTCCTCTGGGAGGCTGTGAAGCCTTTGGAAGAGGGAGCAAAAGACTTGGAGTCAAAGGGGATGGAAAACACCAGGAGGAGAATGTGGCCCTCTGAATCAAGTCACAGGTGCTCAGCATAACTGAAGTGACAAGCAAGGGGCCTTGGATCTGCACTAGGTTCTCCTTTTTATGTTAGAGCTTTTAGCTTAGTCTTTTGTGGGAAACTCCTAAGAAGGGGAGCAGGTGTGTCTCTGACTCTTTTGACTCTTCTTGGGACACATTAGGGAAGCATGATCCTAATGATTATTTTTTGTCTATTTTTGTTTATATTGTGCTATACATTTATTTTACACTTTCTTCCCTCTCTCCTCTACCCTATACTCTGATGCTCAAGTTCCCAATTTATTCATGAGATCTTGTCTTTTTCTCTTTCCTACTTAGATACATGTGTGTCTCTCTTAAGGTCCATTTTGTTGTCTAGGTTCTCTGGGGTTGTGGATTGTAAGCTGGTTTTTCTTTGCTTTATGTCTAAAAGTCACATATGAATGAATAGGTATTATATCTGTTTTTCTGGATCTGGGTTACCTCACTTAATATATGTTTGTTTTTCTAGAATCATCCATTTGCCTGCAAATTTTAATATGTCATTAACTTTTACCAGTGAGTAGTACTCCATTGTCTAAATGTACCACATGTTCTTTATTCATTCTTCAGTTGAGGGATATCTAAATTGTTTACAATTCTGACTATTACAAATAATACTACTATGGACATAGTTGAGCAAATGTCCTTGTGGTATGATTGAGCATCCTTTCTGTATATACCTAAAAGTGGTATTGCTGGGTCTTGAGGTAGTGTGTTTCCTAATTTCCTGAGAAATCACCATACTGATTTCCAAAGCAGCTATACCAGTTTTCACTCACACCAGCAATAGAGGAGAGTTCCCTCTATCCCACATACCCTCTAGCATAAGCTGTCATCAGAATGAGATTGGCCATTCTTACAGGTATAAGATTAAATCTTAGAGTTGTTTGGATTTGTATTTCTCTAATGGCTGAGGATGTTGAGAATTTCCTTAGGTGTCTTTCAGGCATTTGAGATTTATCTGTTGAGAGTTCTCTGTTTAGATCAGTACCCCATTTTTACTGGTTTATTTGTTCTTTTGATGTCGTTTCTTGAGTTATTTGTATATTTTGGAGATCAGCTCTCTGTCAGATGTGGGGTTGGTGAAGATCTTTTCCCATTCTGTAGGCTGCCGTTTTGTTCTGTTGACTATGTCCTTTACAAAAACTTCTCAGTTTCAGGAGGTCCCATTTATTAATTATTTTTCTCAGTGTCTTGATACTGGGATTATTTTTAGGACGTGGTCTTCCATGCCAAAGCGTTCAAGTGTACTTCCTACTTGCTGTTCTATGCAGGTCAGTAATGCAGGAGAATTGTCTGTATTCTGTCAATTATGTATTTTAATAAAATGCAAATTGTCCAGGCAGGAAGTAGAAGCAGGGCGATGAGAACAGGAGAATGCTGGAAAGGAGGAGTCCACTCCTTCCATTCCTGTCCAGACTCCGAAGAAGCAACATGTAATCTACCCCTCAGAGAAAGGTACTGAGCCACATGGCTAACATAGATCAGAATAATGGGTTAATATAAGTGATAAGAGTTAGCAAGAAACCTGAGCTAGTGGGTCAATCAGTTTATAATCTTATAGAGTCCTCTGTATGATTTCCTTTGGGACCTTGCTGGCTGTGGCGTACAGATCAGGACAGAAACCACAAGCAGGCCCCCATCACTACAGATGAAGCAAAAGAAAACCTGAAAATATAATTTTAGGAAAATGTTTGAGGCCCTTAAGGAGGGAATGAAAAACTCCTTCAAAAAAGTAGAGGAAAAGACAAGCAAAAAAATTGGAATAAATCAATAAAACCCTTAATGAAAACCAAGAAAAAAACAACCAAAGAGGTAAATGAAATGATTCAAAACTTGAAAACTGAAATAGAAACAATAAAGAAAACACAAAATGAGAGAATTATGGAAATGGATAATATGGGTAAATGGTCAGGAACTACAAATGCAACCATTAACAGAAGAATAATATAGATGGAAGAGAGAATTTCAGTCTTGAAGATGCAATAGAGAATATAGACTCATTGGTCAAAGAAAATGTTAAATCTAACAAAAGTTTAACACAAAATATCCAGGAAATCTGGAACACCGTGAAAAGACCAATCCTAATAACACTAGGAATAGAAGAAAAAGAAGTCCAACTTAAAGGTACAGAAAATATACTCAACAAAATCATAGAAAAAAAAACTTTCCCAATCTAAAGAAGGACATGCCTATGAAAATACAACAGGCTTATAGAACACCAAATAGACTGGACATAAAATCAAAACAAAACATTAAGAGCTGCACAGGAAGAAGCCAAGTAATAATACATAAAGGCAGACACATCAGAGTTTTATACCTGACTTCTCAATGAAAACAATGAAATTCTGAAGGTCCTGATCAAGTGATGTGACTCCCCTCTATATGCTATGATTACCATTAATGAATAAAGAAATTGCCTTGGCCTGTTGATAGGGCAGAACTTAGGTAGGTGGGAAAAACCATCTGAATCCTGGGAGAAAGAAGGCAGAGTCAGTGAGAAGCCATGGAGCCGCTGCAAAAGAGAGACATGATGAAACCTCGTGGGTAGGCCATGAGCCTCATGATAAAATATAAAACAATGGATATGGGTTAATTCTAAATGTAAGAGTTAGCCAAGAAGAAGCTAAAGCTAATCGTCCAAGCAGTCTTTTAAATAATATAGTTACTGTGTGATTATTTCGGGGCTGATGGGCTGGCAAAAAACTAGCAACTTTCTTACAACAGTCAAGTATTATGCAGACATTAAGAGACCACAGATGCCATCCCAGACTACTAAACCCAACAAAACTTCAAATCTCCATCAGTGGAGAAAACACTAATTTCAGAAAACCCACCAACTCACGGAAATTAAATAATGTCAACCTCATTCACCAACCTGTCAAGGAAGAAAGAAAGAAATTAAAGACTTTCTGAAATTCAATGAAAATGACCACACAACATATTCAACCTCATGGGACACAATGAAAGCACTGTCAAGAGAAAAGTTCATATCACTAAATGCCTACACAAAGAAGCTGGAAAATCCCACACCAGTGAGTTAACAGCACACTTTAAAACTCTGAAACAAAAATAAGCAAACTCTTCCAGGAGAACTGGCAACAGGAAATAATCAAATTAAAAGTTGGAATCAACAAAAATAAAAAAGAAAACAATACAAAGAATTAATGAGACAAAAAGTTGGTTCTTCAATAAAATCAACAAAATAGACAAACCTTTATCCAAACTAAACAAAAAGCAGAGAATAAACATCCAACTTAACAAAATCAGAAATGAAAAGGGAGACATAGCAATAGACACTGAGAAAATTCAAAGTATCATCAGGTCATAATTCAAAAAACTGTACTCCAGAAAACTGGAAAATATAAAGGAAATGGACAACTTTCTGGATAAATATCACTTACCAAAATTGAATCAAGAACAGATAAGCAAATTAAATAGAAACAGTCATCAAAAGACTCCCATCTAAAAAAAAAAGCCCCAAACCTGATGCTACAGCATAGAATTATACAAAATTTCAAAAAAGAACTAATCCCAATATTCTTCAAGTAGTTCCACACAATACAAACAGAAGCAACATTGCCAAATTCTATTTTACAAGGCTACAGTTACCCTAATATGCAAACCACACAAAGATACCACTACAAAGAAATACAATTATAGACCTTTCTCACTCATGAACATTGATGCAAAAACACTCAATAAAATACTGGTAAGCCCAGTCCAAGAACACATCAAAAAATCATCCACCATGACCAAATAGACTTCATCCCAGAAATGCAGGGATGGTTTAACATATTAAAATTTGTTAATGTAATCCACCATATAAACAAACTAAAAGAAAAAAAAACACATAATCATAACATTAGATGCTAAAAATGTCTTCGACAAAATTCAAAGATAAAAGTCTTGGAGAGAGCAGGGATATAAGAAATATACCTAAACATAATAAATGCAATATACAGCAAGCATTCAGCCAATATAAAACTAAATTGCAAGAAACTCAAAGCAATCCCACTGAAATCAGGAACAAGATCCTAATTATTCTTATCAACAAAAACTCAGAGTCAGATATCAGGGTAAAAGATGAAAGATCAGAGATGCAGTAGCAACCACCAGAGACTTCTGACCTCTCAGAATCCTCAGATCTAAAGGCCAAGATCCTGTTTATGTGCTTTCTTATCACTTCACTTCCTCTCTCTGCCCAGACATATCACTTCCTGTATCCTGTCTGAACAATCTTCCAGATCCCTGTGGTTAACTAGTGACTATCTCCACCCTTTGATCTCCAGGCAAACTTTATTTGTCAGAACACAAACAAAATATCGCACAACACTTTACCTCCTATTGAATTGTCATGTCCAGTCTCGATACAAGGGCTTTGTCTTTGTCTTATTGTATCTTGATTTTTTTCTGTTTGGTTGTTGTTACTTGGAGGCATGTTCCTTTCTAAAAAGAAATGGAGGGGACTAGGGAAGAAGGGTGTGGGAGGGTGAAAGGAGTAGAAGGAGGGAAAACTGTGGTTGAGATTTATTGTATTAGAGAAGAATCTATTTTCATTTTTTTAAAGGGGAAAGGGAGAAGGAAAAGACAGAATTTCAACTTAAAAAAATAAAATAAAAAGAATGGGAATTTTCCTAATGGCAACAAGCAGCTCAGTACAGTATCCAGTGTGTTTTTCAGAATACTTGCAACAGGAAAAAAAATGTCCCAGCTGTTCAGAGTTGTAGGAAACATACAGATTTGCCAGTTAAACTCAACTAAGTACAATCCTGCTTCTTCCAATAAAAGTATCAATATATTTCGATAACTCAAAACACCTCTGTAATAGTGATACTTTTGTCTGGATTACATATGGTCTAATGGTCTGTTATTGGATACTTTTATATTTGTAATACTTCTCTCATCAAGAAAATTCTATTAATTAATCTTTGGTTGAGGCCAATTTTTAAAAGATTAATTATTAACCATATGTGTTATATAAAAGGTTGAACACTCATTAAAGATCCTTAATCTTAGGAACAAGATGAGGTATGTAGGTTTTAAATACCTATCTAGAACACAGAGCATAGATGAGAAGACACATGAGTAAAGCAAAGGAGATTTGATGGAGCATTGGACACAATAGATAATGAGAGCATGGCATAGAGAAGGACAGGAAAACCGAGAAAATGTCACAGGAATGGAACTAATAAAATAGAATAGTCAATTAAAAGGTATTGGATCTGGGATAAATAGGTAATAAGGGATCAAGATTGAACATAATACAAAGAATAATGTTTACCTAATATATATATATATAGAAGAATTTTTTAATTACATTAAAAGAAGTTTAAACATCATAGCATATAAAAGCAAGTAGAGAGTGAAGAAAGTTAAAAATATTTTTGAGATGTAAACTAGAATGGTGGAATACAATTTGGGTCAAATAAAACTAAGAAGGCTAAAAAAATAACATTTAAAAAAGTATGGTCAGAGGTATGAAAAAATCTGTAAATAATGTATGGCTTCATCATTTTAATAGTTATGAATGTGACAGTACATACAACCCGAATATAGAGTGCAGTTTTGGTGTAAAAAGAAGGCCATAAAAAGGCTGTTTGGCTGTAAGCTCAGTGGAATCCTGGAACACAGACTGCCCCAATACTGAAGGGATTTAAGACATGAGCCAGTGGCCACAGGGCCCAACAGCCAGATACCTCAATTTCTAGGACCTCCTCAGTGGGACAATGCCAGGCACACCTCCCCAAATTCCTCAGCTTTTCTAGTCAACCAGCAGGGAGTATTCCTATGGATGGGCTATATCCCAAACCATCCCACCCCCATACCTGCCTGTTCACCTGCAAGGTCAGTAAAACCCTGGAACACAGATTGCTCCAATACTAAGTGGAGCTGAAAGCAAGCAGGGATGGTTTTAGTGCAGAATTCTACCAGACCTTTCAATAAGAGCTAATACCTATACTCCTCATAGTACTCCACATAATAGAAACAAAAGGGTCATTGTCAATTTCTTTTTATGAGGCTATGGTTACCCTGATACCAAAACCACAAAAAGACTCAACCAAAAAAGAGGATTACAGACCAGTCTCATTCATGATCATGGATACAAAAATTCTCAAAATAATACAGGCAAACCTAATCCAAGAAAGCATAAAAAATTCATCCATTATGATCAAATTCATTCCAAAGATGCAGGGCTGGTTCAACATACAAATATCTATCAATGTATTCCATCATACAAGTAAACTGAAAGAAAAAAATATGATCATTTCATTAGGAGCCGAAAAGGCATTTGATAAAATCCAACAACCATTCATGATAAAGTTCTTAGAGAGATTAAGGATACAAGGATCATATCTAAATATAATAAAAGCAATATACAACAAGCTGACAGCTAACATCAAATTAAGTGGAGAGAAACACAAAGTGATTCCACTAAATCAGGAACAAGACAAGGCTGTCCACTCTCTCCATATCTCTTCAACATACTTCTTGAAGTTCTAGCAATAGCAATAAGACAACATAAAGAGATCAAGGAGGTTCAAATTGGAAAGGAAGAAGTCAAACTTTCATTATTTGTAGATGATATGATAGTGGACATAAGTGACCCCAAAAACTTTACCAGAGAACTCCTACAGCTTATAAATACCTTCAGTGAGGTGGCAGGATACAAGATGAACTCAAAAAAATCAGTAGCCCTCCTATACACAAAAGATAAAAAAGCAGAGAGGAAAATCAGAGAAACATCACCTTTCACAATAGCCATGTAGCATAAAATATCTTGGGGTAACGCTAACCAAGGAAGTGAAAGATTTATTTGACAAGAACTTTAAGTCTTTGAATAAAGAAATTGAAGAGGATACCAGAAAATGGAAAGCTCTCCCATGGTCTTGGGTTGGTAGCATCAACATAGTAAAAATGGCAGTCCTACCAAAGGCAATCTATAGATTCATTGCAATACCCATCAAAATACCAACAAAATCTTCACAGACATTGAGAGAACAACAATCAACTTTATATGGACAAACAAAAAACCCAAGAAAGCCAAAACAAACCTAATACAATAAAGGAACTTCTAGAGGCATTACCATCCCTGACATCAAACTCTAAGACAGAGCTACAGTATTCAAAACAGCTTGGGACTGGCATAAAAACAGTAACGTTGACAAACAGAATAGAATTGAAGACCCAGTTATTAACCCACACACCTATGAATGATGATTTTTTTAAAGAAGCTAAAATTATACAGTGAAAAAAAGAAAACACCTTTAACAAATGGTGCTGGCATAACTGAATGTCAACTTGTAGAAGAATGAGAAGAGATCCATATCTATCACCATGCACAAAACTCAAGTCCAAATGGATTAAAGACCTTAATATAAATACCACCACACTGAACCTGATAGGAAAGAAAACGGGAGGTAGCCTTCAATGCATGGGCACAGGAGACCCTTTTCAAAATATAACCTAGGTAGCACAGACACTAAGAGCAACAATAAATAAATGGGAACTCCTGAAACTGAGAAGCTTCTATAAAGCAAAGGACACAGTCAATAAAACAAAAAGGCAGCCTACTAAATGGGAAAAATCTCTACCAACCTCACATCAGACAAAGGAATGATCTCCAAAATATATAAAAAAAACCTCAAAAAATCAGACATTAAAATTCTAAATAACCCAATTAAAAATGGTATACTGAACTAAACAGAGAATTCTCAGCAGAAGAATTTCAAATGGCCAAAAGATACTTAAGGTCATGTCAATTTCTTTAGCTATCAATGAAATGTGAATCCAAATAATTCTAAGATACCACCTTACAGCTGTCAGAATGGCTAAAATCAAAAACACCAATGATAGCTTATGCTGGAGAGGCTATGGAGTTAGAGGAACACTCATCCATTGTTGGTGGGAATGCAAACATGTACAAGCACTTTGGAAATCAGTATGGTAGTTTCTCAGCAAATTGGGAATCAGCTTTACTCAGGATTGAGCAATACCACTCTTGGGAATATACTCAAAAGATAATCATACTACAAAAGCATTTATTCAACTATGTTCATAGCAGCATTATTTGTAATAGTCAGAACCTATAAACAACTCAGATTCCACTCAACTGAAGAATAGATAAAGTGTGGCACATCTACACATTAGAGTACTACTCAGCGGTTAAAAAAATTAAAGAGCTTATCAGATGAAAAAAAAAAGGCATAAAAAGGAAATCCAGGGTGATCAGTACAGAAACGTGAAGCAACTTTTGAC
The DNA here is from genome assembly GCF_000317375.1 of Microtus ochrogaster. NCBI lineage: Eukaryota > Metazoa > Chordata > Mammalia > Rodentia > Cricetidae > Microtus > Microtus ochrogaster. The sequence goes on from NC_022036.1 coordinate 2,855,428, forward strand.
ATTGAGTCAACAAAAGTAAAATATTATGTCTGATATTTAGTGAAGTTAATTTCTGATGATTAAGAAATTAGTCTGTGAATCATGGTTTGGATTCTAAGTAAGCTCTACAAACTACCGTATGTTAAAAACTTGACCATCAACAATGGAAAGAAACATAATGGGGATGATTTTTCAAATGGATATCTTTAAGTTCTTTCTTGTGAAGTCAGGGTGAGAGTATTGAATACTTACAGAGGAGAGAAGATATATTTGTCATGTCTTTGTGGAAAAAGAAAGGTACAGGCACATTTACAGAAAGATCCTTTTCGCATGGGAAGAAATACAACTTCCCTCTATATCCATACATCAGATCATAAATATTCCTTTAGTCAGCTTCCCCATATTACCCAGAATAACCAAATCCACAGAGGGACAAGAGGTAAAGTATCAATTTCCAATGAGAACTTTTAAAAGATTTCATTTCTGAACATGTGCTGAGCTGATGACTGTCTTCAGCTGCCTCTAACAAATCAGAAAACTCTTGAGTGAACAGCTAATTGTGCATTTGACAGTTCTGAGTACGAGCCAAATGCAGATGTAAATGTGAGCACTTCTCCCAAGCTTCTGTAGAATTCTGTACCCAATACAGCCAACATCCTTATGCTCCCCATGGCAAAGCCAATCTAAGTGAATGGATCAACACAGAAAGTCATGATCTTCCCTACTTCAATTGCTCTCTTCATCCTTTATACTGGACAGACTTAAAAGAAATACATAATTTTACAAATACTTTCTATGTTTCTTGGCACTTTCAGTGATACAGGATTAATGACGCCATGTATTTTTACAGAGTGTATTGTATTCATACACACGGGCTTTATGGGGTCAAAAACCAAAGTACCCCATGTTGAGTCTTTATAAACAATAAAGAGGGAGGAGACACAATTTCAAACTCATCAATTAAATGTATTATAATAGGTTTTTATCTAAATAATAAATGTAAGATTTTTGATCTCAAGATTAAGGAAAGATATTATTAAACAAAATCTTCAAGTTGGAGTTAATAAAGATAAAGCTTTATTACTATCCTATTTAACCTGGGTAAAGTCAAGGTGATTGTAATTATGTTTCAGGAGAAGAGAACTGTTTTATTTCTCTAGAGTTTGAAGACTCACACCGATAAGATGGCTAGAAAGACTATCAATCACATACTTAGGTGTTTTCAGGTTGGCCTGTAATAAAATTGAATTACCAGAGTTATTTTCACAGTTTACAGATGTCAATTTCTTGTTGTATGATGGAGAAGTCATTCCAATATATTCTAAGATTCATTTCTGATGTGCCTGCCTTTCTCCGAGTTAAAATAAGTCATTTATTTACTCATTATTATTATTGAATGTGTTCTCCTTCAGCCATTTGGGTTCCTTCACACACACATACACACACCTTTCTTTGCATTTTCACTTCTGTCCACCCATAATCTTCATACCTGGCTTTCTGTCTGAAATCTTTCATTTATAACTTTCTCTCCATTGCTAACTTGCCTTAAATTAATAATTCCTAGAGTTATTCTTCATAGAACTTTTATAGATGTCTTGCCGACTTTATGTCTATGCACCACATGCATACCTGGTACAAACAGAGACTGAACAGGGCATCAGGTCGCATAAAACTGGAATTATATATGAACCACCATATTGGTGCTGGGTATACAATCTAGATCCAGTTCTTGTTTGAAAACACTTCAGACATTTATTAGGATATAAATAAGATCCTAATGAACTGTCGATCATCATACATTCCTATCTAAGTGTTACACCCATGTTCATTTTTCACTATTTACTATGACATATTCATGTGATACTACCCATGAGATGATCTGCCACATTCAACTTAATGTCTCGTAAGCATGTGTTTTCCCAGTATGGAATATCTCTAGCTTTCTTACCTATCTATTAAGTCGTTATGGGTTCTTCATGAGCAAATTTAAATGTTGTGGAAATATTTTCTGAAATGTTAGTAACCACATTCTCTTTTTTTAAATTGCATAATGGCTCTCACAATGCACAGGATGTTCTTACTGTCCCATTTATCTTCTCCTACTTACTTCCCATTGGCACATAAAAATCATATACCCTTTGAGGTTTGAAGACATTTAGCCAACTTCTTTATTACTCTAAACACTTAGCATTTGGCTCTATGTTTAAAAGCTCATAAATACTTGCTAGTAGTGGGAGAAATTTCTCACAGAGTGTTGTGAAGTTATATGCTTGAAATGGTGATACACTGTTATTTTCTCATGTACCATTGTGTCTAGTGTGCTTCAAGATTATTGCTATTGTAAAGATCATTTTATTTTGTAATGTCTATGACCACCTAACATATAACACCTGCATGTAATTTTTTGAATGTCAATTAAAAAGTTTTACTTTGCTTTTTTTTTTTAAAAAAAAAAAAGATTTCCACCATGGGCTGGGGCCATAGCTCAGGAGTTAAAAGTGCTGGTTGCTCTTGCTCTTACATAGAACCCAGGCTCAATTCCCAGCACCCAAATGACAACTATCAACCATTTTAAGTTTCAATTCCTGGAGATCTGACATCTATTTTGTCCTTTATGAACACCATTAATACATGTGGTGCATAGACATACATGCAGGCAAAACACCTACACACAGAAAACAAAGTAAGTAAATATTTTAAAATTATATTTCCCCAGTAAGTAAACAAGCTGCTTGTTGTTTGAAGAAAGAAAATGACAAGTCATATTTTCAAACACACATTCAGTGACAGATTCTGGAAGATAAGAACTGACTGGATTGGGATTGTGTGGACAGAAAAATATTACATAGACTCATCTTGGATGTTCAGTTATACATAAAGGATCCAAGGGCTCTGTGGGTGTCACTTGAGTACAGCTGACAGAAGGAGAGACACTCAGTGACATTCTTACTATAATGTCGTCTTATAGCATCTTACATACACTTAGCAGAAGTTCTCCATGAGTGAGCTATTGCACACATCTAAAGACGCTTCTGTAGTCTAACTATGTAGACACCATTCCTCTACAAGTATTTTAATTCTACAAGTATATTTTCCCTACAGTCCACTATTTCTCAGTGTTTTTCTTTTATCTTTCTTCTCTCTTATTTATTTTTGAGACAATATTTCACTAGGTGACTGTGGTTGGCTTCAACCTCACAAATACACTGTGTGCCTCTGCTTTCAGAGTGCTGACATCAAAGTCATGTACTATCACATTTAGAAATTGTACTTTTCAATCTAGTTGAATAACACATTGAAATTCAAAACCAATGAAGATATAAGATAACCAGTAAAGAATTTTATAAAATTCTGAAATGTTTGTTCTTTAGTAGAAGAACTCCTGAAACATAAATGAGAAAATGTGGGACTGAATACAAAATTGGAAACAAACAGCAGATAATATATCCATGTTAAACTGAAGATTCCATATTAAACAACAATTGTTAAAGCTATAGTAAAAAATAGCCTTAGAAACCTTGTGTTATGTTTATGATTTTTGGATCAGATGTAAAAGTACATTGTGGATCCTTGCCCATTGACTGAATAATTATGAATCACTACATTAAATTTTAAATTATGAGATTCTCTTTATAGTTGAGTCAGATGAGATAATTGACCTAGGAGTCTGAAGATATCCTCCCACCATTGCAAAAGGAATTATCACAAGGATGTGCATGCAAGAATGAAGATTCTTAAGAATTTTGCGAGCACAGAACCTCCCTACCCTTAATGAATCAAAGCCACACCCTCTCCAATGCTGTGTGCACCTCAGGATTGTTGGGAGATTGTGACAGGTATTCTATTGCACCTATGAAAATTAGCACCTTATACATGCATTCATTATATGAATTTTTCTTTATATCATACTGATCAACTTCCCCTTCTCTCATCTCTATATGGTAAGGCAAAATGAAGTACCTCACTAAGAAGAGAAAAGTAGAAACCTTATACAGTATGTTAATATGCAATTGGTAGAATAGTGACTACAAATGAACACTAAAATGAAAGTTATTTAAATATACAATAAAGAGAAATACACTAAAATTCCTGTGAATTGCATGTTTACTAGTTGAGTTGGCAAAAATAAAGTTAATTAAGTTTTGGAAAAGAAACAGAAAGACCTCACTCACACATCATGTATCTACAAATTGATATTGATAATGTGAATACATAATTGACTATATGTCTAAAGGCTGCAGATGACTAGAAAATCTCAATTCATTTTTGAAACAATTGAGTTAGATAATTTCACATTACTTTATGATAAACTATGTTTCTTTTTAATTGGCATTTATTTGCTCATTATCAATTCACTAAATTGCTATATTGCTAAGATTTTAAAATGAACTGGTCAAAGTAAAGTAAGCAAAGATTATTTTTATGTCCTACATAGTAAGTAGAATAATGTATTCAGAATTTATATGTCCATTTATTTTGCCAGACACAAAACTGTAAAGGAAAACTTGGATTAAAATATAGATATTAAATTTATACACAGTTTTTACAATTTTTCTTAAATTTCCGACATGCTATAGAAAATAATAGAGGAACAAGAAAGAAAAGAAATAGTTTTGCAAAAAATAGATAAAAGATCAAAATCACTAAGGCATCCAAAGAATGAATAAACAGGAACAGAAAATGGAGAATACATGGGAACTAGAGAGATGGCTCAATGTTTGAGAACAAGGGCTGCTTTTTCAGAAGACCCAGGTTAGATTCCCAGCACCCACATGGTGATTGAAAGCTGTCTGTAGCTCTCGTTCCATAGGCTCCAACAACCTTTTTGTATCATCATGCATACTGCACACATGTGGTACACAAAAATATACATGAAGACAAAACACCCATACACATAAAATAAAAATTTGAATTAATAATTTAAAATTCAGTGGAAGTAACAAAGTTAAGAAGCAAAGTTTTCAAATTATATTAAAGTTTTCCACATGATTTACTAATGAGTAACAGTTCCTTCACTAAGCATAACAAAGGCAAACTTTAGATAGTAAAATTGATATTCAAATTTAACATCTGCTGTGTTGGGTAGAACAAGGAAGTTGTCCATAAAATGGATGATGCTAAGGAATTTTGGGGGGACTCCCCATTAACTCTTAGACAAAGTGATGAATAACTAATACCAAGGATTAAGATACAGCTAAATAATCAATTATAAAAATATTTATATATTACTAAACTTTTTTGACTTGTTTTAAATTGGTGAAACAGATAATGTAACTTCTCATATTTTATAACAATAATTTAGCTCTCTTCATGCAGTCTTTACTTCCCTTATCTCTTAATAAACAATTTGCTGTCTTGCAAGAGATGCCCACAGGAGTCCTTAGATAGTGTTAGCCAGTGAATTCTTTTCACACTTTTATTCAGTCTTTCTGTGAGACTGAAGTGATGAGAAGCAAACCTCAAAGAAACTGAGTTAGGATCTAAACCCCTGTATTAAAGTGAAAACTTCAATGAACTTAGACAGTGAAAAGTTATAGAAAAGTTGTGTATCCACTGCACTGAATCATAAATGTGAAAGTTTTCAGCCAAATATGTACAGATGTGCTACCCCTAAGAATAATGGTAGTCATCCACAGAGTCAGAGTCACTGTAGTTAGACTTCTTTCTCTGCAGTTCTCATCTCTTTCCTGGCAGCTGATGACTGACCAGAGAGGTAGTAACTGAAGTAACTGAAAGCTGTAGAGTCTCAAGCCATCTTTTCAGATGATAATGATGTTTGCTGCATTCAAAGAATTCCTTCAAAAAAATTACTCTGATACAAGAGATGCTATTCAATAATAACATTGGGCTTACACTGGGATTTCTTTGATAAAGAGATTTAATCTCAAGTTTCAGACAATGTTTCTACTTTATCCATAAATATGTTCTGAATCTTGTCTTTTCTTAGTATTACTCATACTGTTTTGGTTAGTGTTAATTGTTGCAATGGCACAAATAGTCTTGAATCATCTGCAAGGATAAGATTTACTGAGAATTACCTGGATTAGGATAGTTTGTGATCATGTATGCGAGAGGCTGTTTCATCAATCAATTAATATAGGAGGTCCCAGACATAGTGAATTGCTCAGTTCTCTGTGAAGTTAGTCCTGTGCTGTATGTATGTGTGTGTGCATGTGTGTATGTGTGTGTATAAGCTTAGACATGACACAGTAAAAGAACCAGAAACTGAGCTAGCTAGCAAAAAGCAACCTCCATGGTTCCCGCAGAACATCCTGGTCTATGAGTGATTTCCCTGGTCAGGGTAATGCTATATACAATAACAAGAAACTCTGCCTTCAGCTCCCTGTCTTGACTTCCCTTAATGTTGGATTGAATTATGACCTGGAAGCATAACCTTTTGTCTCACTTTGTTTTGACCAGTGTTGCAGCATGAAACTAGAATTCATAGTAATTTGAGCAATACATTGCACCTCCAGAAATACTTTCTCCCTCTTCCACAAGATATAAACCCTTTATTGCTTAAAATTATATCAAGGGATTGCAGCAACCCCCTTTCCAGGCTCAACTTCTATTTTTATGGATATTCTCATCACTTCTGATCCTATGTTCTTGGTCTTCCACCACAGTCTTGAATTGCCCAAAGTAACCATAGAGACTGGAATAAATTTCTTCCCTACTTGGATGTATTTGGAAATTTGAGCCTCATCTCATTAATCGTAACTTCATTAATAAAATCTAGATCATGAAGTCCTTTCCATAAAAGTTTTAATTACCTTTGCAAAGATCCCTAAAAGTAAAAATAATTCAATCTTGTTCCCTGTGTTTGATGGATGCTTTAGTGAGCAGCCCCTCTTCAGTGTGGTTCTGCCACCTTGGTGCTCAGCCTCAGCTGAAGCCCAAAGTAACCAAGCCAAAAGACCTTGTGCTGAAACTTTTGAAAACACTTCCAAACAAGATTTCTGGACAGATAGCTCCAGCAGATCAAGTGTCCTCTATTGGGCTATATAATAGGAGCGTTCTCAAGTCTCACTCAGCTTCATGACATAAAGTTGTAAGAGCGCTGGGGCTAAGGAACTGTATTGTGGGACAAAGGTCATGTATTCTGTAAAGATTTGTCACTTGTATTGGTTTAATAAAATGCTGATTGGCCAGTAGGCAGACAGGAAGTATAGGTGGGGTGACCAGAATAGGAGAATTCTGGGAAGAGGAAAAGTTCAATCTACAGTTGTCACCCAGATACAGAGGAAGTAAGATGAGAATGCTTCACAGATAAAAGGTTCTGAGCTACATGGCTAACACATACAAGAATTATGGGTTAATTTAAGATGTAAGAGTTAGGTATAAGAAGCCTTTGCTAATAGGCCAACCAGTTTATAATTAATGTAGGACTCTGTGTGTTTCTTTGGGACTGAGTGTTTGCAGGACCAGGCAGGACAGAAACTTCAGTCAACAACTGGTGGCAACGTGGGCAACTACATCCACATAGAACCTGAGAGAACTTGGGAAGTAATTTTAGACACAAAAGAACAGAGTTAAGAATATTTTTTTTGTAGCAGCATTTTCTTAGATGGGATCTGTTTGCTAGAGGCAAATTAAATTAAAAAAAAATTTAAGAAAGGCTTCCTGACCTCAGTTTTAGCTGCAAAAACCTTGCAGCTCTTTTAAGAGGCCCTGCCACTAAATACTTATATGGTGTTTATGAATAGCTGATACCATGGTTATAGGTGGTGGCAAGGACCTTGAAACTCCATAGAGTTGTGGCAATAAATATGTCCTCCACCAGTACCTCTGCAATAAAGCTAGACTCTCAGAAAACTAAGGAATTGGGTGGATTCAGTTGTCAAAGCAATTGCTTTAATCCTACCCCTACTGCTTAGCAAATTAAAGACTCATGTGGTCAGAAAAAGAGAGATCTATGATTAAGATAGATTCAGATGGGAAAAAAAACTTCTAAATGGTTTACAGTGTGTTTAAAATATATGTAGGCTTAGGGGATAAAAGAAAAAGGATAAAGTCTTTAAAAAAACAAAAGGAGAGTAGTTGGGTGTGGTGATACACATATTAAATCTCAGAATTTGGAAGGCAGAGGCAAGCAGATCTCTGTGAGTTTAAGGACAACCTGGTCTACAGAGTGAGTTCCAGAATAGCCAAAGATACACAGTGAAACCCTTTCTCAAAAAAAACAAAATTAAAAATAAATGTAAAAAAAATATAGAACTTAAAATAAAGTCTTGTAAAGATGAAAAATACACAAAAAATCTGTATACTGTATGTTAGAGTGCTGTTTTTGAGTTGTTTGATGGCTAAGGAAGGAGCAACAGCTGCTAAAAGACATTTGATTATAAATGTTGCTGTATTAATTCAATGTATATATTTAATGCATTGACTTCAAAATTTAAGTAAAAAGATATGTTACTGTAGAGAAAAGCTTTTGTTTTTGTTTCCACAGGAAATGAGAGGCTTTGAATTCATTCTGGGTTAAGAATAATCAGGTTTTATAAAGGAAGAACCCCTGAAAAATCTCGGATAGGAACAGATGACCCAGATGATCCGGTATTTTAAAAGACTTCTGTTGGATTTTCCTCTGAGTTTAACATCAAGAACAGCCTTAAGACAGCAGGGTGAGATGATAAAGCCTTACAAAATCCTACAGTCAGGACTTGGGCACAAACCTAAATTTTCTTTAGGTCCTTATAATATTATCCGTGCCTCGAATCAGCAGAAAGTAGCCTGAAAAACTATACCCACATTCACCATCCCCCCCCCCCCACACACACACAAAAGGATTATGCAACACTTACAGCTGTCAATCAGTATTTTGTCCATGTGAGTTTCTGGGATCAAATGTCCATAGTCAAGTTCGGTTGCAAGTGACCTCACTGATCTTATTTGGGTTTAAAAATTATTTTACTATGTGTTGGTGTTGTGCACATGCCAGAGCCCAAGAATAGAAATAAGAGAAAAACATACAAGAATCCAAGTGTAGAAATAAGATAAAAACATTTTAAATAATATGAACTAATGAGGATTAATAGTAGAGACTGAACTCAGTTTATTAGACTTAGTCAGATCACTATGCTTATTAGCAATAACTTTACTCACTGAGGCAAAATTAAAAAAACGGATTATAGGTGTTTGTTTAGAGTGTTGGTTACAAGTTGTTTTGGGTAATGGTAAGGAAAAAAGCTAAACAAAGAATATTAGATTCAAAGTTCTTGTTGTGAAAAAAATAAAGCTCTATGGTACAATAGGCTTGTGCCATGTTAAGATTTGTCACTTGTATTGGTTTAATAAATTGCTGATTGGTCAGTAGCCAGGCAGGAAGTATAGGCTGGAAAACCAGAATAGGAGAATGCTGGGGAAAAAAAGGCTCAGTCTGCAATAGTCACCCAGATGCAGAAAAAACAAGATGGTAATGCCTCACTAACAGAAGGTTCCAAGCCACATGACTAACCCAGACAAGAATTATGGGTTAAGATGTAAGAGTTAGGTAATAAGAAGCCCGAACAAATAGACCAACCAGCTTATAATTAATGTAGACGTAGACCTTTGTGTATTTCTTTGGAAATGAATGGCTGTGGGACCAGACAGGAAAGAAACTTCTGTCAACAGGACTTCATCAACAGATAATTCAAAGATGTAGACTAGAGTAAGAATTCAACCAAATCTCATCCCTGAATGGATTTACAGTCTATGTGGAAAAAGGAATAATCAGGGGCTAACTATTGAAGATGAATAACTCACCTTCTAACTACCAAAAGAATGTTCACAAGTAGGGCAGAATGAAACTAGTTGGTAGCATTAGAAACTCACTCAAACCCGAGAACCATCACTTTCAAAAGCATAGTTCTCAAGTAATTCATTTCATTTCTCGGTGCTCTAGTTTCTATTATACACTCCAGAAATCATGCTCAAAAACTTATCGTTGTGAGAACAATTAATTAATCAATACCTGGAAGTCAACAGCAGTAACAACAATCACTTGAGGATTGAAATTAATCCTTGAACTATGAACTGCAGAATAGCTACTGGGTAGACAACATTAACCCAGTTGTATAGCCCCATCAAAGCTCTTGAGTGATCAAGTACATTGTGAGAAAGCAATAATACTTTCAAAAGAAACTTTATTTTCTGAGCAGTAAGTCTCAAATGAGTCTAACAGTATTCAATAAGTCATGTTGTAAGCATTTGTATTTCAATGAAAGCTTTAAGCTATTCATACAGCACTCTCTGATTAGAGCTGGTTTAATAGTTAAAGGTCCCAAGACTTTCAGGAAAATGAATATTGACTTCGGCCTTAAACTGCCAGCTATGTCAGCCAGAGAAGAGTCTGGTTCTTTCAAGCTTAAGCTTTGGGGATGTCTTAGCTGCTGTCTGGATGCTAAAGTCTTGGATAATATCTTAAAAGTAAAGTTCTTTAATGTGTGTTAGAAATCTGTTTATTAACGTAGCCATCTTCATCAATGACCTTCCCTTAACCTAGATTGCCTGTAGTAGTTCCCATATTCTCAAACATTGCTTTATCTTTTCTTCTTAAGCCATGGAGACAGCATCTTTCCTGAAAACCCATGAGCCAAGCTCTGCTGGCTTCGGACTTTCCTTCTGCGAACTTTAGTGACTTTCTCATCCTTAGTGACTGGAGAGTTAGGGCCTTGACTAGGATTAAGCTTTTTATTAAGTCAATGTTGTGACTGGCAATCATCTCGTTGAAACTTTGTCCTTATCAACAGTAAGACTCTATGGCTATGTTATCATTATTATGTCACTAGTTACTAATTAAGTAATTAACACCTTTAAGTGCAGAAAATATAATGAATGTTTTCATTATTTTTATAGCTTGGTTGTTTGGTACTGGAAGCCAAGCCATTAATTTATTTTGGTGTACAATATACCCTTCTTTCTAACCTCTCATTTTTATGTTTTGATTTCTATTGGGATACATGAGACACTCATTCTTTGGAGACCATTTTAGAGTTAACTGCTCTAATTTTAATAATGTACAAAAAAAGAGATGCTTAAGGGGAGGGAGAGATAGCAATAGTCAGAAAACTCCAAATATGGAGATTTTCCAAGTAAGTTTGGCACCCTATATAAGCATAATTGGTGTTGCCCCTAAATGACTTACATCACTATAAAAGAAATAGAAATTATAAAAAAGCATTTAATATGCTTTGAGAATTGATCAAGTATGACAAAGAGTAAGAATATTTTGACAGAACTGTTTGAAAAAAGTTGACATCCACCTCCAATTAACAAAGAAACAACAACAACCCTCTAATAGCCGAGAAGTACAACACAATGAAGTATCCTTGTAATCTGGAAACAGCACAGTATAGACCACTCCTCAAAACTTGGGTAAAAAGAATGACTTTTCCATCTTCAAAATGCTAGTACTTGTACTGCATATGATGCTGAATTGCTTTCTCCATTTCCCTATTACTTTACTATACTTTGCTCTACAACACTCATTTGTACCCCTATAAAGAAACAAACCAGCACAAACAGCCTTATAGTCTAACAACAGCATGGATTTTATGTAATAATTGAATGCACTTAAAGAAACGGTAAAAGTGAAAAATAATTATAATGGATATTTAAACAATCTTCATATTTAATTCATGAAGTAGAAATGCTTTGCACTTTATGACTAAATAACTTGATATGCAAAACAGCTTAATGTTTTCTTTTCTGACTCAAATGATCTTTTTGCTACTAATAAAAAAATAACCTTTCTCATTTTCTCAACATGTTACAAAATTACTCTGTGACCTACACAGTTCTAAATGCTTTATATGTGTTACCATCCTTGTCCTGTCCAACAAGCAAAGTAAGAATGTATTCTTCCATTTTATTGTAGACATACACAGTTACATAAGTTTCTTAGAGGAAGAAAAATAAAAAACAGTAAAAGTAAAACTAAAATGGTACACAATTTCATAACCGAAAAATAAAAAGCAGTATTTACGTGGTTAAGTAGCATGTGCAGTTTGAGAATTTTGGATACCTGTAAGCATCCATTTAGCACTTAGTTTAAAGGTAATTGAGACTGTTTTTAAAGATTTTGGATGCCACAGTATTGTCTACCTTCCTTTCTTATTACAACCTCCAAAGAATACATATCTACATTCAGTCCATTGAAAGTTTTACTGAAATCCATCTACATGTTTATTTCTTTGTTTTTTAGTGAGTTGATATTAAACATGCTTTTGTGAATATTCACATTTTCCCTTTAATCTGAGTAATTTTCCATAATATAACAATACCACAGTATGTTTAGCCATTTATTAGTGAATGGACATTAGAATTATTTCTATTTTATGATCATAATGACATTGAGAATAGTTCTTAAAAATACATAGTTTGAAATATTTTCTTTCTTTCTTTTATAAAATATCAAGATAAGTAGTATTGCCGGTTGGTATAAATCGATATCTCATCTTATCAATGCTGTCTTCTCTGTTTTCTATGGTGACTTTGACGTATTTCCACTAGCTCTACATTCTTACCTGTTTTTCAATTTTAGCTACTGTAGTTTTCTGCCATGTTACCTCATTGTAGGCTTACTTCCATCTTTTCTAATTTCTGTGAGACTACTGACACTTTTTGATCTTTCTCTTGCATCAGATACTGCATGACCCTTTTTGATTGAAAAAGGATATGCCATTGCATTTCACCCTTAACTTCTGACTATATATTTCTACCAGATAATTACTTGAGTGACAGATATAGCACATCTTTGCATCCTGCAGACCTATGATTCCTTACTTATGTAGATGCTGCATGGTGTGTACTTAGCTGTACCATCTGCTAATAAGGATTCTACATCCTATGTATGGTCTCCAAGTGAAATCTTGAACTCTTCTGTCTTCTTTTTATTCTAGATTTTCTGGAGTTTAAGAATAGACTCTCATTTATTTTTCAGAGTATTCTCTAAAACTAGTGTCATGTATTGTACCTTCAATACTACCACTAAACACAAACATCACAAAACTGTATAGGACCAAGTATACCAACTGACAAATACCTCTACTATTAAGCAGATTACATGAGATTTCTATATGCAACATCTGCTTATTTACCTGTAAAGGCTATATGAAATATCAAACCATCTTACATGTGACCAAACAAGTTCAGACATATGATATATTGAGTTAAGAAAGAAACAGAAAGAAAAAAAGACAAGAAAATATCTAGGTAACATATGGAAGAGGTAGGGAAAAACCTACTGATGTTTTCATCCTACTGTTCTCAATGCTTCATCTACCTATTCTCTGGATTTCAGATTTAGTTATGTTTCTCTTGATACACTCTTTATTATGCTTTAATTAATTATAAAACCTGTTGATTTCTGCTAAACCCAATTCAATATTTTAATTTCTACTCTATCTACATGAACTAATCCTGACACAATAGGAGACCTATAGAAGCCAAGTTAAGCAAACAACCAGACTTAAAATTTAAAAATCTATATGAACAAATCAATGTCATAATTGATACCTTTAGAAATAAGAAGTTGATATCTATAAAATAAATCATATTCTTTTTTACATGTTCTTTTATTTACTTATTTATTTATTAAAGATTTCTGCCTCCTTCCTGCCACCGCTTCCCATTTCCCTCCCCCTCCCCCAATCAACTCTCCCTCCCTCATCAGCCCAAAGAACAGTCAGGGTTCCCTGCCCTGTGGGAAGTCCAATGACCTCCCACCTCTTTCGCGGTCTAGAAAGGTGAGCAAAATCATATTCTAAAGTAAAATACATAGAATATTTATAAGTAGTTAAAATATTTCCTATTTAATATGATTATATATACTTACAATGAAAGTATATGTATAATTTTTTTTCTTTTAGGAGATTGTAATTAATTACTTTCATTAATTATGAAGACAAACTCTATTATAGATGTCCAAGAAATATGATCTTATGCCCTAGAATATTCATAAATATAATATTCCATTTTCCTGTTCTATAAACTAAAAGGTTACAAGTCATATTTAAGTAATTTCTCACTATTTTTCTTTTCTTTTTTATTTTCTTTACTTTCATTTCATTATCTCTCAATTTATCTTTCCTTATCACTTTTTGTTTAGTGATAAGGCAAGATAATCTTTGTCTTCACAATTTGTCATCAAAACGTTCTATGCCCGTTGGTTTAAATAATAAATATTTAATGTTTAAATATTTAGATTTGTGTAGTTGTGGTAGAGAGTGTGAAGCTTGAGATCAAACAATGGCCAGCCTAGTTCCTGGTGAGACCTTTCTTGTTGCTTTGCAGGTGTGACCTCTGAGTGCGACTCTGGAGAAAAAGAGGGTAAGAATATTCTATTCCCTTTTCTTATAAAACCACTGACCTTATAATCACCAACTGTATCCCTAAAACTTTGTAACTCTGTCTAAAAATATTTTCACAGTAGGGTCTAAGATTTTAACACACATTTTGGAACCAATGCAAATCCCTATGGCATAGCATGCCCACCACTGTTCTGAATACTATGGAGAATTTCATATTTCTCTCAATTATCTATATAGGGATCCCCAAAGGAGCAACAAACAATGTGCAATTATCATTTCTCAAGTTATAAACTCCCTGCCAACTTCATTATTCATGATTTTCTGATTCAGTCATATACCTTAATAATCTCACTACATAGAAAAAACATTTCTCAAACAAGGTACTTTCATATAGATACTTAATATCTTCCCCTCATTCTTAAGAAGTGTTTCAATATTTTTTCTAAAACAAAGTAATTTTCCAACCTGTCTAACTCTTGTCCAAGTACATATTTATAGAGTTATACCCATAACTTATCATCTGTACTCTGCTTACTATAACTTCTGTAATTTTTTATGAGTATGTATATGTACCCATGTGCGTGAGTGTATGTAGATGCCATAAGTTAAAGTCAAAAATCTTCCCAGGCCTTTGTTTCTATGGCCTGCCTGCACCAAGCAGGGTAGGCGCTTTGTTTGCGAGCTGCCAAACCAGCACGGAGGCCTGATCTCGCGGCGCCAGGAGAGCCAGCTTTGGGGTGAGTTTCTGGCCCCGCGGCGCCAGCCTGGGATGGGGAGCTCAGAGGTTCCTTGGCCCCTATCCTTCTTGGGCTCTCTGCAGGGCCTCTACTCCCTGCATACTGCCTCTTTTTTCCAAGCCCACCCAGCTTCCATCCAGAATCCTCCCCACTTCGGCCCCACCGCCCTCTTTGGGCACATAATATCACCCAGCCCAGACAGGGTCCGAATCCTCGGGGCACCCAAGCAGGCTGGAGTTCCTTTGTTTCTATAGCCTGCCTGCAACAAGCAGGGTAGGCACTTTGTTTGCGAGCTGCCCAATCAGCACGGAGACCTGATCACTCAGCGCCAGGAGAGCCAACTTTGGGGAGAGCCAGCGTTGGGTAAGCAAGGAGACCTGATCCGGTAAAAGAAGATCCATGAGGGAGCATTTGGAAGAGATGGGCAGACGCCAAGGCAAGAATTCACCCAAGAAGCTGAAAACCAACATGAAGCCAGAAACCAGCGACCCCACAACGGGAGGACATGAACACCTTAATCAAGAAGAAGTAGAAAAGATTGATTCATGAAAGTGATTGACGCCCTTAAACAGCATGTAAAAAACACCCTTATAGAAATGGATGAGAAATATAACAGAAAGTTTGAAGAATTGAATAAATCAGTGAATGATACCCTAGAAAACCAAGGAAAAACAATCAAACAGATAATGGAAACAGTTCAA
>NC_022036.1:2872595-2886430 GCF_000317375.1 Microtus ochrogaster
TGTGTTTTATCAGATCACCATGGATTAAAGTTAGAATTCAACAACAATGCTACCCCCAGAAAGCCTACAAACTCATGGAAACTGAAAAGTCAACTACTGAACCATACCTAGATTAAGGAAGAAATCTGTTACCCATTAAAATAGAAATAACTAAAGGAAAAAAATCTTCCCAGATCTCTATATACATTATCATTTGAGAGGAATTCACTCTCTAAACACTTCTTGACTCATTGTCCAGTAAATCCCACAGTTCCACTCCTGTCCTCTCCATAGGAGTAGTTGACAGGGAAGTGTATGACCTTATCCACCGTAATTTTGTACATAAATACACATGCCTGGAAAGTGTTTATGTTTTAAGATCTGTTATGCAATACCTAATTCATCAACTAATGGAACACTAAGTGCTTTGTTTCTAGAGTGTGACTCAATTAAGAAGCATTATTGAATTTGACCCAAACAAGTGAAAAGGAGTTTTCATTTTCATTTCAAATATTTTTGTTATCTTTCTAAGATATATTTAACTTTTAAATTTATTTTTAGCTCATTTTTTCTAATCTTTAACTAATTAACATGTATAGATCCTTCTTTTTCTCTTATTTTCACATAATCATTTCCTGAAAGGAGAGACATCTGTAGAAACAGTATTTCCTTACTGCAGTGTAGTTCTATGAGTCCTAAAGGAGAAAATCAGCCCTAGATTATTCTATGAAGTTGGCTAGGTCAAATCAAGAGTTCTTTAAATTTTCAGGGAAAATCCATATCAAGTCACACTAACCGCAATCTGTTTCTGATTCACTTAATTTTTCTTGATTTATGCTAATTATGTAGATATAGGATGATGGCTCATTATGAGACCAAAAAGAATATTACCTTTAACCTCTCATAATAACTTTCTGAAGGTGCAATAATTATCATTAATCTAATACTAACATCAGTATGAACATTATTTAACAAAAATTACTGTTTTAACATACATACATACATGGTAATAAGTAAAAGAAAAATGTAATTTACCTAATTTACTTCAAAAAAATTAAATTTCATTTCTGAGATTTTCGGTGACATTAATTCCAATAACTCTTTCTGACTGCCTACATACATTAGCTTTGGTTGCTCATAATACTGAATGGTATTTCAATTTCAAACTTGCCCTCAACAAACAGGATGAAGAATGAATGTGCTCAGGTATAAACTGCTTTATGCCTCAATATTTATCTATTATAATCAATAACACCCAATCCAGAAGGAATGAAAGTGCATGAAAGGTAAAACAATTTCATTTCATACACTCAGCAAGATGTTTGTTCTTTTCTGGAGTAGAAAAGATTACAAAAATAGTAACGACAACAAGGAAGCTTTTCCTGTAACAGTTATAGGGTAAATTAAGCAGCAGGGCATTTACAGATTCTGCTCAGGTGATTTTTTTAAAATATACTTACTGATTTCTTCCAGTGTGACACTTACATTCCTTCCTCTGTTCATCAGCCCTAATGTCTTCTACAAGTTTTCAAATGCTGCTATAGACATTATCTCTGAAAATGATATGTGTTCTGGTTAATCTTCATCGTCCATCCGATTGAGTTTAAGATCACCATGAAAACACATCTCAAGTAATATCTATGAGGATGATTCCAGAAATTGAACAAAGGAAGTCCAACTCTACCCTCAAGGTGGGCAGGGCCATATATGATATAGGACCAAAGACTGGAGAAGAGAGATAGGGATGGGGAAAGGGCTGAGCACAATCATCTTTATCTCTCTGTCTCCTGAATACAGGTACAACATGACCAACTGTGTCAAACTACTGCTTCCATGTTTCCCCTACCACCTTAGACTGTACCCTCAAACTGGGGGTCAAAATGATGCATATAGTCCTTAAGTTGTTTTAGTCAGATATTTTATCATAGCAACAAGAGAAAGAACTACTGTAAATGTACCTGTGAGAAATGTCACGCTGTAACTCATTCCTTTCTGTCCTAATCATAATGAATTTTAAAATAAGATAACCAAGAAACAAAGATGGATGACTTTTGAAAAACAGAAAGGAAACCAAAGGTTTATCTTCGTAGATGAAAAAGTCCTCCAAACCCTTTTACATGCAAACTCCCAACACAATACACATATTTAGTGGATGCCCACAAAGTTTCCAAATGGCTAAATTCAATGAAATTTCAGGATTTCATGTCAGCATAAGATAATTCTTAGCTTTCTAGTCACTAAAACCACAATATAGGAAAAGACAATTAAGAAAAAAAATACATTTATAACAGAAACAAATAGCAAAAACAGTATTTGCATACAAATTAAATCAAAGATGTAAAGTATATGAATGCTGAAAGTAAAATAAAAACATTAAAAATAGAAAAATAGTTTGTGCTAATGGATCACAAATCAATATTGTTAAGCTGTCCATGAAATCCAAAATAATCACCCATAGACTTAATGCAATCACTATCAAAATTCCAATGACACTTATCAGAGAAATAGGATAAAAATCCTTGATTGTTAGAAACCACACTCAAAATTATCAAAAAAATCATAGTACACAAAAAACTTTGACTCAAATGTGGAGATGTCACACTGCTTGATTACAAGATATATTTTTTAGCAACTGTAACCAGGAAACCATGGTGCTGTCTTAAAAGCAGGTACAGAGGGCAGAGGGACATGCTCAACAGCACAGGAACAAACCCCTGCAGGGAAAGTTCCTTGATTCTCAGCACAACTGCCCAGAACCTGCAATGAGGAAAGGACAGGGTCTCTAATAAAACTGGATACCCACATGTGCAGGAACACAATTAGATCCTATGTCAAACCATGAAAAAAGAAAACAATTGAACATGCATTAAATGTGTAAAAGCTCGACTCAAAAACGTATAATTAGTCAAAGAAAAATACTATGAACACTCGATCATATTAGTTCATGCAAGACAATTTTGGATATGACCCAAAACACAGTTGAACAAGGTTATGTTACCAGTGACAGCATATTCAACTTAAAACAGTTTGCGCAGCGAAGAATGCAATTAGCACAGTGAAGAGAAAACTCAAAAGGAAAATATGTGGAGCTATAGCTCTGACAGAAAGTTACTAGACTGGAAATGTGAACGGCAGAGGCAAGGGAACCGGGTGGGGAAATGGCAGTTGCTGATCGAAAGTTCAAAGCTTCCAATCAGGAGAAGAAATGAAACAGGCTTTCATAGCAGAAAGCTTTCGCATAAGCCAACAATACTTTATTGTATATTCAAACATAGTTACGGTTGAATTTTAAATGTCTTGACATAAAGATGGTAATGAAGGGAACTGGTGGATATTTTAACATGGTTTAACCATGAATAATATTCATATGTATCAAAATGTCAAAGTATAATCCACTGACATCTACTATAATGATCTGTCAGTGAAAAGCAATATTAATTTTAGAAAGAAATGGAAGGGCCAGAAAAGGGGAAAGGAAGGAGAAGTGTTTGAACATTAGTGGAGCCTGACCTGTTGAGTTTCCTAATCTTGGTCTTGATTCTCCCTCTCCACAAGTTTTCTGGGCTTCTTATCTGCTCCCGTTTCTGAAAACTCTTTTCTCTTTGGCTCCTGTTATATGTCCCTGTCCTCTGTCTCTTATTTTTACTTCCTTATTTTCAAGAAGAGTCTTCCTGAGCTATTAACTCTGGCTGAATTTGAACTTACAATTCTTCTGCCACAGATCCCAAGAAGCTAGGATTGTGGGCCTGTGCCACCAGAACCATCTTCTGCACTCTTTATTTCCTATTACTGTTTTTCTACTTTAGTATTCTTTTTATCCCCTTTAAGCCTGTCTCTCTGATACATAAGATTTTGAATTCCCCAATTTATCAATATACAAATTTAATAAATACAAATCATGTAATATATTATTTCCATATGCAATGATGCAAAATAATTTCTGTTGTTTTATTGCTTTTGTGTAAATTATTGAATACAATGTTTAAGAAGATCCATAATAGAATTTTGAATTTCTGACTGTGGTTTTGTTTTTTGGCAATAGCCTTAATATGGAGATAATAATTCCATTGAATAGGAAAATAATAAATTAAAAACAGTATCACACGTGAAGTATTAGTATTTGCTTTGACTATCACAGCTGAAGCATTTCACAATATCAGAATCAGCCTTTATAGTGCTCCTAAGAAGATAAATGCTATTCCTGATTTTGCTATCAAGTTAAAAATTTAAGACCACAAGAGATGAAAATGCTCAATTTCTCCTCTTTCACTGGAATGAGAAAAGGAAATTATTAGTCACTTAGGCTGATTTTGATTTGTTAGCTGTGTAGCACTTCATCCAATTGTTTCCTGGTCCCATGGACATTAAGCAGGTGCCTACTCCATGTCCAAGATCTATTTAGAGTCAAGGGCTTCACAGGGGAACAAAGAAAACAAAATTGCAGTCTTTCCTTCGAGGAACATATGTTCTAGTGAATGCGACAGGAATTGAAACATTATTGGACAGCTAAATTAGATATAAAGAGCGAAATACCAGGATAGAAAGTGATGGATCTATTACTCAATAGAATGCTCTGCGAAAACTCTGAGGACACGACATTTAACGAGAATCATCTGAAGTAATGGAATAACCAAAGTCGTGATCATTCCTGGTACAAGGAGTATTGAAGCACGGAGGCTATGTGTAAGGGTGTGCTATGGGAGTTTGGGGATCGAAGAAAGGAACAAAGCGTCAAGCGTGTTCCACAAGGAAAAGTAGGAAATGAACAATGATGCACACATACAAAGCCAGGTTGTGTGGGGCTTGCAGCATGTTGGATTGCATAAACTATATGATGAGGAAAACCTCAAAGTTCTGAATGGTAAATGACCAGAACATGGATTTACTGTAAGGAGCTCACATTTGCTGCTGACAGAAACTGTGGAAGTTGTTTTAGCTTGCAAAACTTATAAACTAGGTATAGCAGAGATTGCTTGCTTAGTGTGTCTCAGCCTGCAAAATCTCCACTAGAATAAGACCTTAATAACAAACATTTATTTTCTACGTTGCTCTTTGCAAATAATTCTCCTGAGTTGAATAAAACAATGCACCTATTCCTTTTTAGGCCACCTTCACTTACTATCACGATTCCTTTATAATGGAATTGTTTATTTACTCACTTTGTTTTGTTTCTGAGTGCTTGAGGATCAAACCTAGGGTTCTCTCAAAAATGTTCAGAAGGAGATCTATATTTGAGTCAAATCTCTCTCTCTCTCTCTCTCTCTCTCTCGCTCTCTCTCTCTCTCTCACACACACACACACACACACACACACACACAAAGACATACAGTGAGTCACACATTTGCACTTGGCACACACCCATGCACACATGGCACACACACACATATGCACATGTACACACACCCCTTTAATCTTTTTCTCCACATCTACCTGCTTCTGCTTCTATAGTGAAATCTCCCTCTACCAGCTTTCTTGAAGATGCCGTATCCTCTCAGCCTTCTGAAATATTTATGGTCTTACCTCAAAGCTAACAATTTTGTATTCTGTCCTGAAAATTAACTGTTACATCAGAATGCACCATTTCCATTAGCTCTGTACCAAATTTCTTTTGAAAGCCAAAATTCAGTGTATGACACTTCCATTTCTTCAGCACTTCATTCTTCCCTCACATTTACAGAGCAGCCTTTGCCATTCCAATTCTAAAGAGCTCAAATCTGACCGTGGCACTCAGTACAGAAGCCAGGGGTATGCTTTAATCCCGATGGCAACTAAATAACTCTGCTGACACAGGTTCAAGACCCCCAAGCTTTTGTACTGTAGAAATGTGCTTTTGTAAACACATGCATTTGCCATAGTTCATTTCTGGAAAAGACAGCCGCAGAAATAATGTAAAGGAATAAGTCAGTTAGAATAGTTCTTCAAAAAGGACAGTACTTTGGAGAATCCCAATTGAATGTTTTTGTACTGGGGGGGGGGCTGCCTCCTGTAGTGATGGAGAACTAGGACTGCACTTTGCAGCACAGATTGAAAGGGGAAAACCCTGCAAGAATGGTTAAGACATGAACTGCATTACATAAATCTGAGCCATAGAATTAAGGGAACTAATGGCATGATGCTCGATGTTATTTCTCGCTAGTGTTTATTTCTGAACTACACCCAACAAGGTGTTCAAATGAGGACACAGGGCTTTCAGAGAGCTGAGAAGAGATCTGAGCATCCATTTAAGGATAGCATGATGAAGAGAGCTGATTGTCAAGAAGTCTAAAAGGAAAAGAGCTGTGCATGAAAAGAGGGGCAAAAATCTGTAGAAGGAACCCTTTGAATGTTTTCTGGAAAAAATCAGCAAACAATAAGGATACAGGATATCAGGGAAAGAAATAGCAGGGAGATAACATGGAACTCACATGAAGCCAGATCGTCTTCTGAGATCTCTTTGGCCAGAGGAGAAGCCCCGGAAGAGTCATATCTAAACATAGGCAAAGCCCTCATGGGTGCCCAAATTGGCCTCATGTTGTAGACTAAACAAATCTTCACCAAACCTCTGTCACCCCTAGCATCAACCTTTAGTTATTATGAAGCTTAAACAATATGAAATTAGAGAACTGACCCACACTCAGTTGAACATTTTGTAATTTGGTCCACCCATCCTTGAAAATATATCCATGGCTTACATTCTATACTATGTATCTGTCAGTTCATCCTCAGGAAAAGTAGCCAAGGTTATAAAGATGAGGAATTCATTCACAGGACTGCCTATAACAAAACACTATTTTGCTCAGGATAAATATCTAGGTTCTTATATCAGTCTACTTCAGACAGTTGGGAAACAAAATACTGTAACAAGGGTTATTATTCAGTAGTAAGAACCACTATCCATTACAGTGGGGAAAATACAATTTTCTAACTATTTCTAGATACTTAAGATAAAACACCAAGCCATTCAATAGCTGATAAGTTCCAAGACAATCCAGCCCCAGAGTAGAAGATATAGCAGAATGCATGAATATGTGGGTACGTGCTTAGAACATAAAAGGTTCCTTCAATTAATTAAATAAATAAAAGATCACGGGAAATCAGTATAAAACAGATGGCCTTTTATCAGACAAAACATTGATCAATTTCATGTATCATACAATAAATGTAAGGTGACAGTAAGCTTGGACACAAGTCGTTACAAATCAGAGACAAACAGTATATGTTTAGAAATAAACGATCACAATCCTGTCAAATGCTGTAATACAAACACTGGCCATGTCACACACTTCTTCAGACAGTTATAGAAGGAACAGAAGCTGCAATCAAATTTATAAATCCAGTCACAATTTGACTTTGAAGTCCAAGTTTGAGGACTTTCTTTTGGATATCTCAGAACAAGTATTTTTCCATCTTTTAACTATATACCTAAAAAAGTCATTGCATGTTTGATTATAGTAATAAAATGATAGAAAAATCCTATATACATTTACCAAATTGAGAAATGTTTTTCTTACCCATATAGAATAAAAACAAAGGAAAACAGAACACTAAGATATAAGATAATCTATACCATTCTCTTTATATATATAAGTTCTAAAATAATCTATATTATTCTATACATGCATAGAATCTACTATTCAATACATTTGTAAGAGATGAGTATAAACAAAAGGAAATGCGGCATAGACGTTCTTGCTTGACTTGGATTTAAAAACTAATAGAGTTATGTACTGCTGAACACACAGTTGGTGGGGACAGTGAGCAGTGGGACTGAAGAGATTTTTGATTTGAACATAATTGAAAACATTAGTTTTGATAAGATTTTATAATTCAATGAAAGAAAAAATTAAATAAATGTGAATTAAGGTGAGAAGACTTCACATCAAGATGGCAAAGACCATTCCATAGATTGGAGTGCACAACTAACAGAATGAGAATGCCACCTGAGTACCATCTCTCATTACACTCTGCTTCCTGAGTCACTGTAGCCAGTGGCCTCCCACGTCTGCTCCCATGTCTTCCTTGACATGATTGACTATGTCCCTTGGAACTGTTAGCCAAAATAAATCCATTTTTTCTAAAGTTTTCATTCAGGATGACTTAAACTTGAACTCACTATGTATCCTAGACTGGCCTTGAACTCACAGCATTCCTCCTTTCTTGTTTCTGTCAATAGGGTCATGATGTAAGCTGCTATGCCTCAGGGTGTTATTTTTTTTCACTACCTAATACAATTAACTCTGCATTTCAAACACTGACAGTTTATTTATTGTCTTTTATTTTTACATACTGTAGGACTAGGCTGAAGGGATGGTTTCTTTAGCCGATTTTACATTCAATGAAATCAAGGTATTTCCTGGGCAGACAGTTATGAAAGGCTTATGCACATTGTTATTTACATCTAAATTCTCTTTTACTTGTAACATGTGAGCCCCCATTAACTTACAGACCACGCTCTGGTCTTTTCACATGATCTCAACTGCCCTCACACAAGACCAACTTTTGAGCCTTGATACGCTTGGTATCTCTTGATGTTTTCAACATCTCTCTTTCCCTCCAGCCAGATCAAGGTCCTTGCTTCAAGGGATCAAATAGTTAGTCCATAGATACCAAAATAATTCAAAATTATGGTCAATCTAAAGATCATAAATGAATACATATGTAAAGTAGATTTGGTCATATAATATTGTATCTTTACAGGGTTCAAATTAGTATGTGAATGTTCATTACTTTGCTCATAATACTTAGCAGGAATCCTAAGATACCAGATATTTACATTTGATTCCCTACCCTAAAAACCACTACTATATTCATATCCAAATGTTTCCTTGATTGGGAAGACATATAGAATATATAGCAAAAATATTTTTCCAGCAATTAGAAATGTTAAATAAGAAGGAGGTCCCTTAATAAAATCCTTGTGCTAGGACAGAAAAATCAATTCTGTTCCCTATTATTTGCTCTTGTTTTATATCCCAGATTCTAGTATATATTTTAGAAAGCTGTCCTATTTGTCAATCTGTCATAAAATACATTTCAGCTTCAAGCTTCATGCTCCTGGGAAAATCACAAACATCTCATTCGGCTGAAGAGGCTGAAATTCTAAGCAGTGCAATTAATATCTTCCATTTTTGCCATAGGCAGAGAAAGCAGTTCCTTAGAATCTGAAACACTAATTGTGTCTAATAGCTTACATCTGGCTTGTACCAAGTTCAGCACATTAGGACGAGCTTATGTGTCCTGATCACTCGGCTCTAGTGGGCCCACTCTGACCTCAGCTTCAGAGTAGCTATCACATTTTAACCTTTCGAAGCAATAGAATATTCATGAGTGAATGAAATCTGGCTTCAGGATACCATTAGTAGACACACTTCCCACCGGATGCTGCTTTATTATAACTGGCGGTTTCAAATAAAATGACAGAAACACCATGAAACAAAATCTTTTCCCCCATGAGCTTCTCAAATGAAGTTTTGTTTAAAATAATTGGCAAACAAGGATGCTACTTGGATACACTTCATTTCAGCTCCATGCTATGAAAATTCAAGAATCTTGCATTTATTAGCTTTAATAGATACTTCAAAGCACAGCATCTAAGAGCACTGTTGAGAATATACACAATGACACGAGCTTCTACTCCTAAAATCCCCCTTTCAATTAAAAAAATTAAATTCCTAATATTTCCCATAGTGAGTGTTATAGCATTGTCCACATGGGTTTTAACCACAGAGTTTGTGGTTGGGGTTCTAGTTAATAACCTTCCCAACTAACATGAGGATTGAGGCTGCCAAGATTGAGATGAAAGGCAATATTGTGCACTTGCAAGGCTCCTCTTAGGATGTAAGCTGTCAAACCACGAGCAGGGCTCACATTTAAAGTATGCTTCTTCCTACATTTTGTTCTTCCTCATGTGCACACACAGTGCAGTGGCTTCTGGTTTCTTCACAAAACTTCTGCTGTGGAATAATCCTATTGTACACTGTGAATATGTGTTACTTTCATTGCTTTAATAAAGGACTGAATAGCCAAAAGCTAGGGAGGTAGGAGGAGGTATGGTGGAGGGGACTTGGTGGAGGTTAGCTCCACAGTTCAATACTTCACTCTCAATGTTCTTGTTTTCATTCTTTTTGTTCTTACTACTTACCTCAGTAAAACTGCACATTTTCAAGTCTCAGCTAGTCCAATGGTACTAGAGATTTGTGTCCAGCTGAAATGGCCCTTTCCAGAGAAGAAGCAAGTGTCTGGTTAGAAACCTAATTAAACAGCAGTAATCAGACTGAGAAAGTCCTTGGCTGGGGGAGAAATGGAGGGTGATTGAATAGGGCTCATATTGAGGTAAGAATTTTGCTTACCTTTAAGTCAATAAACAAATAAGGAAGATGAGCTGCTTTAGCTAATTTTTCGTCTTACCTATGCATTGTTCTAAAAATGTATATGGTTTCCAAAATTTATTGAATTCACAAAAATCTATGTCCAACCAATTGAAAAGCTAAAGAGATAGTCTGAGCTGAAAGAAAAACAGAAATATTAACTTCAGAAACAAAATTCTGTTAAAAATGAATTCTTATTGTATTTCAGCAAAAGAAAATACATTCAGAAGACCACAGAGTGAGGCATAAGAGACCGTGGTAGTAAAAAATATGAAAAAATGTGATACATTGTAAAAAGTATGATGTAGATTATGAAACGTGAAAATTAGAACTAAATAAAATATTGATGCTATACATACATACATATATGTATTTACATACATATATATGACTATAAATAACAGTTCCTAAAATTTGTACTTCCATGTGGTATTAAGAGAAATTCCTTATGTACTAATAAGTGTCACTGATTTATGCTAATATTTAAATGTCTGTCTACTCTTGAGCAAACTCTAAGCTCTGTAATGATCTTAATGTAATTATCTTAATGACTTTTAAATATTTAATTTATTTTTAATAAATTTCCTTAGTATAGTAGCTAATAGGTGTGCATTGAGGAATATTCTAATATTCTATACATTAATATATGACCAACCATTGACAGAGAAAAATAATCACATAGTATCTACAAATATAGTTTTTAATAAATATAGTAAGAATAATTCTTTCAAGTAAATTGGAAACTTTAAATTTTTTACTTAAAATAAATAATTACTAGGTATATGTTACACAATTCTTCATCACCCTGTCTTTGTCAATAAATTTGGTTAAATAAGTAATTCATTTTTATTAATGTTATGAATTTAAATACTTTAAATCTTATATAATGTATATTTTAATCTTTCAAAATCTTTTTAGAAAGAAAAATCTATCCTATGCATAGTTACTCAACTATTTTATGTTTTTAGAAATGGATGAGCAGCTATATGCTCTTGGATAACTGGTAGTTAGTTCACAGGTATTTCCAATATTGTCTGGATTATTGCCTGCTTTAGTGAATAGACATTTTGAATAAGATCAGGAAAATTTAAGCTGGCTTCTGTTAGGTCTGCCATGCTCTGATAAATGGCCCTTCACCTATGATTATATGGGAAACAGAAATTGTATTCATTGTGTTTAAAATACAAAGAAAGAAAGCATGAAGTTGGAAGGGGATGGAGTTAGAAGTATATCTGGGAATAATCAGAAGAGGAGTAGAGGTGAATACAATAAAAATATATTGTATACATGCATTAAGTTATAAGAAAAATTTGTACATATGTATATTGTATGAACATAACAAAATACAAGGTTAATTCTGACAACTAAAAATGAATTAATCATAACAAGTGATTATTATTTGAATCATCAAACAAAATATTGTAATAAAAATACTTAAGCTAATGAAAGGAATATGACCAGATTGAATATATTTTACTTTACTTTACATTTACTTTATATGCTAATAATATTGTAAGTATGGATTATGGTAGTTACCCACAACTGTCAACTTGATGAGATATAATATTATCTGGGTATGTATTTGGGGGACTAACTGTATGAGATAAATGGAGATGGGAAAATATACCCACTGTAAGTACATACCCACTATGGGTGACAACATTCCCTGTGCTGAGGTTCTGAACTTCATGATAAGAAAGCAAGTTAAACAAAACTATTCACTGCTTTCTGAATGAATATGGGAGAAATTAGACCAGCTGCTTCAAATTCCTGGTATTGGGACTCTCCAGCTATGACAGACCATAATCTTACACTGTGAGTCAAAATTACATTTCTCCTCTAAAAGTCCTTTGTTAGAATCTCCAAGAGTACTAGGCACACATTGGAAGGGAATGCTAACCATATGCGATTATCCTTGTCAAAGCTTAGACTATATCATGTAATCAAAACTAATTACAACAAAATATTAGAATAGTCAAAAAAGGCCTAGTCAAAAATATTCTCATATGTCTTCATGTCAAATTTGTATTTAACTGCATTTATGGAGAACACATGGAAGATTTATGTTTTCAAAAATATTCTAGTGCTTCCTTTTGTGAGATTTTTATGTAATGAGTTCTTAGAAGTGCAATTTTACTTTATGTTTACTATGTTAATGGTTTTCCTTCCTCTTTTTCAAAAAGGTTGATGTATAGTAAGTCATTTTATGATAGTTTAAATTTTTGATGTAGCCATAATGCAGGTGCCCTTAGATACTAAACACAAACTATATAGAGCAATGCTGTATTAATCAGTGTGTGAAAAGAGTTGAAGAACCGTAATAACAAATTTCCTGGCAGGTATTTAGTTAAATGGTAATTGTTACTAAAAGTCAATTAAATGGAGAGATGTGCAGCCCCCTTGCAATCAAGGTTGATATTTACCCTGTTTTGGGAGCACAATAAAATTTCCCCTCAGAATAAAACCAAAAATCTAAAGCACAGGCCAAATCCATTCACTAGCTCACAAAGGAGGAAAATGAATGATCTGAGTCCCTCCATGTTTCACGGAAGATAAATAAAGAGTCCAGGTTTTACTTTGTTCAGCTCTGAAAGTCAACTATTGTCAACCAGGTGGTGACATTTTCCTCAGAATCCAATTTCTGTAGCATTACTAATCCTCTGTAATGTATTCATCCTCGAAGAGAACAAAAAGCCAACACCATGGCTTTATGACAGTCTAGATCTTTTCTGCCCTGTGTTCCTTGCCTGCATCTGATTGTATTCCTAAAATCCCATTTATCTTGTCCTATTTTTTATCCTATAAAAATGGTTTTCTTAAAGTTCTTTCTAAATGTTTTGTAGAACTTAAGGTTTCAAATGTGAAATAAAGATAGACCTGTAAGAAGATAATAAGTTAAATCCTTGTAATAAAATTATGTGAATATATTAATTATATTAACAGGATGATTTGATGTGAGCAAACATTGAATCCAAGACTAGGTAATGGGTGACACTGCTTTCATGAGTATCCTCATAAACATATTTTACCTTTCTTAGGTCCCATTCAATGTCACTGTATTGATAAGCATAGTTATAATACTATACTACCATTAAATTCAGTAAGAAAATAAAGAGATTTCATGTCTTTTGGAGAGAAAATTAATAAAATTGATTTTCTATGTTTTAGTGTACACATTTGATTCAAGTTCTTTAATGATAAAATCAGTAATCTTAATTCTCAATTTTAGTGACGCTATATCTATACTAAGGCAACTTCAAAGGCATATGTACTATTACACCTGATGTACACTTTGCCTCTGAAGAGATAACCTATGAGATTTTATTTTATAAAATGAAACAATGAACAATGTCAGATAATCATAATGCAAAATTAATGAGAATTTCTATTCATGAAGTTTTGGATGTGAATTGAATTCAGATAGTAGATGATAGATAGATAGATAGATAGATAGATAGATAGATAGATAGATAGATAGATGATAGATAGATAGATAGATGATAGATAGAT
>NC_022036.1:2886560-2887783 GCF_000317375.1 Microtus ochrogaster
TGATAGATAGATAGAGAGATAGATAGATAGATGATAGATAGATAGATAGATAGATAGATAGATAGATAGATAGATGATAGATAGATAGATGATAGATAAATGATAGATAGATAGATAGATAGATAGATAGATAGATAGATAGATAGATAGATAGACAAGTTGATGGTAAATGGAGAAGAAAATTAGCTGGAAGGGAAAGGCTCTAAGGAAACAAGAAAATTAAAACAAAGTGCCACTCTGGATTTGGTCCTGGAAGATAAGAGTGTTAAAAATAATGAAATTCCCATGAAGTATAGTTTTGTTAATATCTATGTGTCAGAGGCAATTTCTTGATTTTGATAGATACACCTAGCAACATCATAACAATTCAGTGAGTCCAGAGTTCACAAATATTGCTATTATAATATTTCTACAGATCTAAATTATTCTAAAGTAAAACATTTATTTAATAAGATAATAAAACATTGCAATGACAGGCAAGAAGGTTTATCATAAAAGGTACTTGCTTCAGGAGCCTGAATACTGCGTTCAATCCCTAAAACTTAACTAAAGTCAAAGGATAGAACTTACTCCACACACAGATTGTTCCCTGGCTTCTGCATGGATGTCATGGTGCATAAAACAAACATACACAAATAATATCAGCAAAGCTAAAAAGAATATTTGTTCTTCACTGAAACTTAAGTGTGTGTGTATATATATCTATATATATATATATATATGTCTGTGTGTATATCACATACACACATATATACACATATATGATGGAGGAAGGTCATTGGTTGATTTAATAAAGAAGCTGCTTGACCTGATAGGTTAAAACGTAAGTGGGAGGAGCAAAATGCTGGACAAAAGAGAAAGTGAGGTCAGAGACTCAACAGCTCTCCTCGAGGGGACAGACGCCTCAGAGAGACATGATGCTCCACTCGTGCGGGCAGAGGCGAGAGCTCTGCTCTCTGAGACACACACGATAAAGCTCCGACCCAGGATGGATGTAGGCTAAAATCTTCCCGGTAAGCGCACCTTGGGGTGCTACACACAGATGATTAAAAATGGGCTAGTCCAGATGCGAGAGTTAGCCAAAAAAAAGGGCTGGAGCTAAAGAGCCAAGCAGTGATTAAAAAAATGCGGTGTCCGTGTAATTATTTCGGGACATAAGCTAGCCAGGCGGCCAGGATGCGGCTGGGGTTCTGGGGAGCAGCCCCACCACTCCTATTACTACA
>NC_022036.1:2888918-2901907 GCF_000317375.1 Microtus ochrogaster
GATGGATGTAGGCTAAAATCTTCCCGGTAAGCGCACCTTGGGGTGCTACACACAGATGATTAAAAATGGGCTAGTCCAGATGCGAGAGTTAGCCAAAAAAAGGGCTGGAGCTAAAGAGCCAAGCAGTGATTAAAAAAATGCGGTGTCCGTGTAATTATTTCGGGACATAAGCTAGCCAGGCGGCCAGGATGCGGCTGGGGTTCTGGGGAGCAGCCCCACCACTCCTATTACTACACATATATACAATGCATAAGTAAACAAAATACAGACTATATAAAGAGAAATGTTTGAAAACTTTTGTTTAGAAGAACTATTAGAAGTTATAGTTTTAAAGAAGCTAATAAAAAAAGTAAACATAATTTCAAATTGGTTTGTCATCTTCAATAAGCCCCCTTGGAACACAGCCTCTGTGAATTGATCCTGAAGAAATACTTTCATATTGCTCTAATGAATCACTGACAATTTTACTTCAATGGCACAGATCACTTATTAATCACAACTAATTCTTTAGCTCTATCTGATCAGCAAACACCTAAATTATCATACAATGGAAACTTGGTGACCACTCTGGCCAGGAAAGCAGGAAAACTAAATGCAGGCCTATCCCATTCTCTTCTTTTTTACAAACCAAACCCCCTAGTCTTATCCCAAGCTTTGAAGGAGACCTCCTGCTGCAGCCTCTGCCTCCCCCATATCCATCTTGAGTGGATTACACAGCTCTCCTATGGTACGCCCTTCCGCCACTCATTTATTTATCCCAGACCATAACTCCAACAAGCATTCCCTAAAGGCCAGTCTAGCCAGCAAATCAGGTCTTCACTTCTCACTCCTTCTGTCCAAGTCTAGTCCCCCTGTCTCATATCCAGTTCTGAAGGAGATAATGCTTCTACAGTGCCTCATAAAATAAAAGCAGTCATTAAACGTCTCCTTACCAAAATCAGCCCAGGGTCAAATAGTTTTAGCACAGAATTTCTAAAAGACTTTCAAAGAAGACTTAATGCCATTACACTTCAAATTATTCCATAAAATAGAAATAGAAAGAATACTGCCCAATTTGTTATATGAGGCTAGTTACCCTGATGCAGACCACATAAAGGCACAGGAATGAAAGAGAATTACAATGTAATTTTCATTATAACAAAGATGCAAAAGTTCTAAATAAAATATCTGGAAACAGAATCAAAGAACAGATCAAAAAGATTGTCCACTGTGATCAAGCAGACTTCATCCCAAAGGTGCAGTGACAGTTTAACATATGTTAATTGATAAATGTAATCTGCTACATAAACATACTGAAAGAAAAAAACAACATGATCATTTCATTGAATTTGATATAATCCAACACCCCTTTATGATGAAAGTCACAGAGAGTATAGGGATAGAGGTGACATATCTTAACCTAGTAAAGGCTGTTTACATCAAGCTTATAGCCAATATCAACTTACAAGGAGAGAAACTCAAAGCAGTTCCACTAAAATCAGGAACAAGACAAGATTTTCTACTTTCTCTATACCTGCTCAATCTAGTACTCCAAATTTTTGATAGGGAAGTAAGACAACTGAAGGAGACTAAGAAGGTAAAAAATTGGAAAGAGTTCAATGTTGCTGCAGCTGCAGATGATATGATAGAATGCATAACTGACAATCTACTAGGAAATCCTATAGCTGAAAAATATTTTGTGCATAGTGGACATAGTAGAAGAATAAAAAGTAACAAAGCTTGGTAGCTATGTATTCAATTATTTGTAGTTATGACTTTTTAAAGTAATGTTAACCTTGCTACAATCTGTAGAATCACAAATGTTAGGTATAGAGTAAGGGCTAAGAGGTATAGTTAGATCTGTTAAGAAAGGGAAGGAGAATGGATATTTATGAATGGATGGCAGGGATGAAATAGGAAGATCAAGTGGGAAGAAATAAAGTGGAGGAGTGAGAGGGAGGACATATTGATTGGGAGATTCATCTAAAATTCAGGGAAACTAGAGGGTAGCATAAAAACCAAATATATAGTGCAAACTTTTACAGCCACTGTGTAAATCACTGTGGAAGATGTGACCTGATATACCAGAAAATCCAGTTATACCACTCTTGAACATGTGCCCACAGGATTCTGCCTCCTACTGTGGAGAAAATTGCTCAACCATGTTCATTGCTGCTGAATTCAAAACATCCAGATACTGGATACAAACTAAATGCCCCTCAACAGAAGTATAGATTAAAAAAATCTGGTATATAATATAATATTGTTCAGTCCTTAAAACATGAAATTCTCAGGTAAGTGGATGGAATCAGAAAGAATCATACTGAGTGATGTTTTGCAGACCCAGAAAGACAAATGATGGAGGTGGGTCTTGTATCTATCTGTTGCTTTCATTGGTTAATTAATAAAGAAAACTGCTTGGCCTGATAGGACAGAAAATTAGGTAGGTAGAGTAGACAGAACAGAATGCTGGGAGAAAGAAGCAGATTCAAGCAGTCGCCATGATTCTCTCCAAGAAGGATGCCCGCTAGACTCGTCCCGGTAAGCCACACTCAAGTGGCAATACAGATATTAGAAATGGGTTAGATCAATATGTAAGAGCTAGCCAATAAGAGGTTATAACTAATGGGCCAGGCAGTGTTTAAAAGAATACAGTTTCCATGTAATTATTTTGGGTAAAGCTAGCCTTGCGGGAGCTGGGTGGGAACACTGTCCGCAGCTCCTACTACAGACAAATGGGTTTTAACTGTAAGTCAATGATAAGCTATAATCTGTAGAACCATAGAAGATAGGCATAAAATAAGAAACTAAGATTGTTGGTTGAATAAGGACTACTGAGAACTCAAGAACAATGGCACTGGGCTTTGATCCTACTGCACGTACTGGCTTTGTGGGAGCCTAGGCAGTTTGGATGCTCACCTTACTAGACCTGGATGGAGGTGGGTGGTCCTTGGACTTCCCACCGGGCAGGGAACCCTGATTGCTCTTCGGGCTGATGAAGGAAGGAGACTTGATTGGGGGGATGAGGGAAATGGGAGGCGGGGAGGAGGCAGAAATCTTTAATAAATAAATAAACAAATAAATTTAAGAAAAAAAGAAAAAAAGCATAAAAAAATAAAGAACTAGCTGGGTGGTGGTGGCGCACGCCTTTAATCCCAGCTCTTGGGATGCAGAGGCAGGCGGATCTCTGTGAGTTTAAGACCAGCCTGGTCTACAAGAGCTAGTTCCAGGACAGGCTCCAAAACCACAGAGAAACCCTGTCTCAAAAAACAAAAAAAAAAAAAAAAAAAAGGAACTAAGGAAGACTGACAGATCTCTATACGAAAGGGGAATAGAGTCATTGATGAGAGCAAGAGGTTGTTGGTACAGGAGAAGGGGGAGGCAGAAAGATGGGCAGTAGGGAGAAAGTACAGTGAGAGACAGTTAAAATTGAGGAATATTGGAAAGGTAGTATGGAAACCCAAAAGAGTAGAAGCTTCTTAAAATACATGCATGTATGAAAGTAATTTAGATGAAATCACCAAATAATGGGGGAGATAGACTCTCCACTGAACATCTCTTGTCATCAATGCAGCTTCCAGTATAAGGAATGGGTTATATCTAATTGACTTGTTGGCCAAAGGGAATTCCTTGGGAAATCCTGAAACAACCCAGGCTGTTGCCAAGACTATGGGTTGCTCTCCAAAAACTGACAGTAAGGCTCCAAACATATAACAGAGAAATCACATTGCTGAGTATTTAGAGACTTCACAACTATATGCTAATACCTTTGGTATAGGAAGGTACTCTATGCGCTTCCAAAGGAGAAAAGTAAGTACCATTCCAGCCACAAACTCTTTTGTCTACAATGGTGTCCCCAGTGCAAGATATGCTAATGCCATGGCCATGTTACAGCCAGGGTCTAGGGTGGTGTCCATAGCTTCTGTAGTGCTCTGCAAATGCCCACGATCAGCTACATGCACCCATGTTGGCTTCCAAAAGCCATGCTGCCCCTAAGGCAATACTGAGCTGAGTGGCCTGTGCTGCCAATGAGCCTTGGTGACGTCCTGGCCTGAGCTGCTGCTCCTGGGGTCTCTAACAATCAATGTCCATGGCCTGTATTAGCATATGGTCTCTTGAAACCATTCTGTCCTTAGCCAGACCCACCCTTTACTGGCCCTTGGATAGCAGGCCCAGAGCCTTGTTGGATTCTTCATGGTCTGGGCTGCACATTAGAGCCATCCCAGAGGGTGTGAAAACAACAGAACTAACCATACCCCCTTTCTTTGTCATGAGGTGGCAGAGATGAGAGAAAGTTGCCCTGTCCACTCCATCCCAAATCTCTTGCTACCTGTGACAGGTAAGATAGTTTGCCAAGGGTCAGAGTCAGTCACAAGAGTTAGAGAACTAGCCCTGCCATCATCAGCTGCAGCATACAGGAAAGTCAGCCTGGACAGAATACTAGAGCTGAATGTGTTGTCTCAGGCACGACAGGTGTGCCAGCCCTGAGAGCATGAAAGCAGGAAAGGTAACTCCACCCCACTCCCTCAAATGCCTCCTACAGTAATCAGGAGAGAGTGGACAAAACAGTAAAGTTTGAGCATAGGTGCCCAGATCCAAGACCTGAGAACACAACTGGCCCTGCTCTTTGCTGTAGGCTGCAGTGGGTGATCCAGCCAAGGCAGTGCTGGAGAGCTCACTGGAGCAATAAGGGAAAGCTGATGGCTTAACCAACCCCGCTACCTCCCAGGCCCAGAATAAGGGCTATGATTTGGTCCACTCCAACATCCAAGGAATCTATGAACTGTTGGTGCATGGGAAGGGACAAACCTACAGATTCAAACAAGCAGCATCTCCATGACATAAGACAACAAAAGGCTATCCAAGAGTTTCTCCAGTCAGAGGTGTAACAGAAACCAGAGGCCTTGAACCAGGGCAATGACTTGAGGCAATGGACACTTGCAATTCAAGATTAATGGATTAACGTGTAAATTATGTGACTCTATGGGTCACACTACTGCTTCCAAGACAAGAGTCTTCTTTTGTTTTTGTTTGGTAGTTTGTTTTTGGTTCAGTTTGATTTTAGTTTTTCTTTTAAATGTGGTTTTGATTTCATGGGGACATTGTAAGGGTAGAGAACCAGTTCAAGAGGATGGGGAGATAAGTGGGATCAGAGTGAATGATGTGAAAATCTCAAAATAGCAATAAAAGTTTTTGTTTTTAAAAGATATGCTGGAGTCATGGTAGTCCAATGGAATTAACCAACCAATATCTGATTTAAGACCTACTCCACAAGAGGGAACCAGCAACAGACACTGCTTGGGTGACCAAGAACCCGAGACTAGATAGCCCAGGAACTAGGGTAAAGTCAAATTATACTGTTCTAAAAATAAACAGCAATAAAATGATTCCTAATGGTACTCTGCTTTACACATAGATAGACTCTTCCTCCTGTACCAGGTGGGAAAAAATACAAATTTTTACTGCCAGATGTCATGCAGGGAGTGAGAAACCTTGGAACACTCAGATGTATACAAGAAGTCTCTAACAAATCTCAAAGAACCCAGAGGAAGCAGCTAAAAAAAAAAAAAAAAAGTGTAAGAGCCAGAGAAGATGAAGGACACCAAGAAAACAAAGTCCTCTAAATCAACATGAGCCAAGCTCAGATACACTCACTGAGGTTGACGTAGCAGGAACAGTCCCCTGGGCAGGTCTGCATCAAGAGGGGTCCTATAGTTGGAAAAGAGAAGTGGATGCCTGCCCCCATTCCTAACCCTGAAATTATCTCCATATGGTAACCAGTTGCAAACAAAAATTTAGTTTTCCTCAGTGGAGCTTTATTTGGGAAATAAACCACTTTGGGGGATATGCTGAATGCCAGCCGTAGATGGACAACAGATAACAATCTCAATGACATCTTTAAAGGCTCCCTGTCTCTTTGTCTTGTGTCAGAGTTTTTCCATCTGTTTTTAAATCTTGTCTTTTTATTAGTTATATTTCTCTCATTTTATCAGTATAATTTTCTTCTCTATTTAAACTCTACAGGTTTTTAGCATATTTATTATGACTTCCAGGTTAGTACTATTTGGGATTTTTGAATGTTCAAACGAGTGGCTCTCTACCTCCTGGGCCATCCCTTAGGCCCTTTATCCAATACTAGTGTGTGTGTGTGTGTGTGTGTGTGTGTGTGTGTGTGTGTGTGTGTTATTTTTCATTTAATTTTATTTTGTTAGATTATATTTTATTAATATCACCTCTTAGAAGCCTTTTTTTTCCTAAAGAGAGACAGGAAGGAGGTAGATCCATATAAGAGGGGATATGAGAAGGAAATGGAAGAAGTAAAGAGTAGAGAATCATAATCAAGTATATTATGTGAGAAAAATCTATTTTCACTAAAAAGGAGAAAAATAAAATGGCATTAAACTTGAAAAATGTGAAAAGAAAATATCACACAAATAAATCATACTGCAAATATCAGTACAGTTTTTTTCTTCTCTCTGAAACCTCACAATTCAAATATCTGTGTATCTGTCATTGTTATTCTAAGGTCCCACAGAATAACGTGTTAAGCTGTCAGTACCCAATAACGTTCCCAGATTTAAGTTCAAAAATCTTCTTTAATCCTCTAATGCAATAGTTCAAAAGCATGAAAAGTCATGTGATCAAGTCTATCACAGTAGCATCCTATTGCTGGACTGGTTTCATTCTCTGATGTGACAGATTCTATGACAAAAAAAAAAAACAACTTAGAGAATAAAAGGATTGATTTGCCTTGCATTCCCAGGCCAGAGTTCATCACTGATGTAATTAGGGTAGGGTCTCCAGCAGGAACATAAAGCCGAAATCATGAAATACTACTTCCTGGCACCTTCACAGGCTGATGCACAGCATGCTTTCTTGATATAGAAAATATTTATTTGCTATTTTTTTTATCTCTGTGTGTGTGTGTGTGTATGTGTATGTGCACATGTGCCTGTGTGTATTATTGGGTGTCTGCCATGTAAATGTAGGTTAAAAATATATCTGCCAAGTTTCAGAGAACTGAAATTACTGGAGAATGTGAGTCATCAACCCAGCCACTGGGAACTGACTCAGATTTCAAGAAAAGTAGCAAGAACTAACACCTGAACATTCCATCCATCTCCAATTTTATATTATAACTTGTGTTCTTAAATACCTGAACTATTTATTCAGGAAATGGTGCCATCCACGATAGGTTGGTCCTGCCTACATTTTCTACCAATTAAGACTCTCCTCTGCAGACAATCCCCCAGGTGAATCTGATCCAATAAGAACCTTGCCAAAAACTTCCTTCTCAGGTGATTCCAGCATTTATCAAACTGATGATTCAAGCTAACTAGGATGGGGGTGGTCAGTAGGAGTAGAAAAGGGAGACCGGTGTTTGGATAAGATCCAAATGAGTTGCATGTATATGTGAATTTCCTGAAAAATAAAGGTATTTCCTTTTTTTTTTAAGAATAAGTAATTATTTAGGAAAACACACACATCACCAACATCATTAATAAAAAGAACATTTACTATCTAATGACTATTATTAGAACTATAACTATTGTACTGGATGCATAGATAATGTGGTGCAATGTTTAGATGTTTTCATTTCTTGATAATACTAATGATTTCACCATGTATGAGTATATAAAAATATGATACCACACACATTAAATATATGACAAAAACTGTAGCGGTATAATTTCCTCATTTTTGACCTTTACTGTAGCTCAGATACATCTTTGTTCTGATATCTTATCTGACTAAGAAGTCAGAAAGGTAAATTCAGGATTTTTACTTACAAGTACCTTTTGTCTGGAGTTATTATTCAGAATTTGTTCCTGCTTGTCTTCTTGGCAATCTAGGCATCTGTACACATTCATCTCTGCTTTGTTCACGTCACAACACAAAGTCTGACATAGAACTATTACTGAAAAGTATGAATAAAAGAGAAGATGACCTGGTGAAACCAAAACTTTCGAATATTTTAGCCTGGGGTCTGAAATTTTTAAACAATTTCAAATAAGACAATCCATAGGAAAAAAACATAAATTTCTCTCTCTCTCTCTCTCTCTCTCTCTCTCTCTCTCTCTCTCTCTCTCCCCCCCCCCGTGTGTGTGTGTGTGTGTGTGTGTGTGTGTGTGTGTGTGTGTGTATCCTTTCTGGTTCTGCACATAGAGAGTTTCTTAGAATTTCATCTTGAACATTTTAATATCATATTTTTACTTTTTTGCCTCTACTTAAAATGTAACAAATTATATTTGGACAGTTTTGTGCCATACTAGCTATCAGTTCCCTAGATTTGGATCATAGGTTTCACTCAGCCATTTTTAGTCCATGCTTTTTAGCCTTTGTGATGCCATCTGCCTGCACAGATTAGCCACTTCACGCTCTGGGACATGGATGGGTACAAATGCCTTAGTGGAGTTCTCAAAGCTTTTTCTGGCTGTTTTCTACTAGTAATATCCACCTTACATGCTTTTCTGACAGTTTCCCTGACCTCTGTCTCTGTGGGATGTCTCATTGTGTTCATTCCCTAGCAATCACTTTTCAGTCCTCCAGCTCTAGGCTGTGTTTGATTTACTCCTCTTATTCTGGGCTTTCTGAAAATGCAGCCACACTGAGGCCACGCCGAAGAGCAGAGCATCAAGTAACAGAAGCTTGGTCCATCATCTTGGGATCTCAGCTTCTCTAATCAGTGCAGGGCACCTCCCTCCCTCAGACACTAACTCTACCATTGTAATCTGTGAGGTAGTGCTCCCTTGGGTTCAGTGTGTTTGTGGCATGAGAAATAAAGGGAACATAGCCCATGCTTTCACTTGGGCTTATAAAAAAATCATTTATTTGAGCCAGAATTAGATGGCTTCCTCTGGAAATCTCTCTGCCAACTTTCTGGTTTGGGGTAAGTTTGATTGGCATATTGGGAGAAAAGCAATGATAAACTTTCAGTCAGGCTGGTGATACTTCATCCTTGAATTGCTGCTCCACACATTACATCAAGGTTCATAATGTGATTCCATGGGAGTGATGGAGTAGAATGAACTGGCTTCATTTTCCCTCAAAATGAAACTCTTTTTTCCCTTAATGCTAAAACTTTTAAAAAGTTAACTTACAGTTTTCCCCATTCCATATAAAATATATATTTAATAAGAATGCTTCCCTTGTGATTTATTGCATTGTCTTAAAGTAGAAAGAGTCATCAAGAACTGGCTGAGAATTCAGCTTATGGTAAATGTACCATGAGAGATGACAGATAGCGTGATGCTGAGTAAGAGTGAATGAAAAGAGAACACCTTAGGGAAGGACAGAAAAGTGGGGATTATTCAAAGTATCAATAATGTTCCCTTCAGCATTACCATATTATTAATGTGTGTATAAGCACATGTATGTGCATATGTGTATGTTTGAATATGGGTATGTACATGTAATGGTCAGAGGACAACCTCTGATGTCAGTCCTTCCTCTTCACCTTATTGGAGGATAGGTTGTTTTGCTTCAGCATTTACCAGGCTATCTGGGCTTGTACGCTTAGGGATTTTCCTGTCTCTCCCTCCCATCTCACTGCCTCACCATAAGATTACTTGGTTACAGATGTATGTTAGTATATCTGTGTCTATATAGTTTCTGGGGAGTCAAACTCGTATCCTCATCCGTGTCCATCAAGGCCCCTTATCTCTAAGCCATTTTCAACAATTTCACAACCCCTAACATCAAAACTTGTGCAATAACTAATCTATAATCTCAAATAAAATTCAGTAAACTGAGATATAGTCAAGCCAAAAACATTATTATGAAAAAATTAGTAGAATAGAGTTAGGCAGGAAAACTAAACTGAGTGCTGGGAAAAAGAAGACAGAGTCAGAGAGATAAGCATCTAGCCACCAGAGAGGAAAGATGCTAGCTGCTAGCTGGAACCTTGCTGGTAGGCCACAAGCTTCATGGTAAAATATAAAATAATAGAAATGAGTTAATTATAGATGTAAGAGCTAAATAGAAATACACTTAAGCCATTAGCCAAACAGTATTGCAAATAGTATAGTTTCTAAGTGTTTATTTTGTGGTCTGGGCAACTAGGAATGAACAAGCAGTCTCCACCTACATTACATGCTTAACAATGCAACATTACAGTTTTGTTTTGAACCTGGATGCATATCTTCCCACAGGTAGCAGATAAGATTGAACATATCAGAATTATAAAGCTAGTACACTTGGGATTGTATCTATAATGATAGACGTACAAGAATTCAAGTGAAGAATTCTTTATCCATAATTACTGTCATGGTGCCCTTGCTTTTTAAATACCTCAGCTACCCAGTTTATTTCCCTGGCACTCTGACTATAACTACTCCACCATATCACCCAGTTTAATTTTTCCTGTGCAACACTATGAGAGTTGTCAAAAGACACTGTCCTTATCTTAGGCTATGAGTGTTGTCAAAAGACACTGTCCTTATCTTAGGCACCTTCTCATGCCAGTTCCAGTCTTTGCAGGGAGCCTTGAGTAAACCTTAGAACCTCAATGCATCATAGAGCAAAATATCACATACATGAAGTCCATATCTGTCTATTTAAATTAGCCACAACACTTCAAAAACTTTAGAAGTAATTTTAATTGTTTTTATGGGGGGGCAATTATCACCTAAAACTCCATATAATAGAATTGCTACTCAGGAATACAGACTTTTTTTTGTTTGTTTGTTTGTTTGTTTGTTTGTTTGTTTTTCGAGACAGGGTTTCTCTGTGGTTTTGGAGCCTGTCCTGGAACTAGCTCTTGTAGACCAGGCTGGTCTCGAACTCACAGAGATCCACCTGCCTCTGCCTCCAGAGTGCTGGGATTAAAGGCGTGCGCCACCACCGCCCGGCTACAGACTTCTTAAAATCCAAACTCCTCTTCCTATAAAGAAAGCCCAAAGAGTAACTGGAGCCCTTGAGCAATCTCACCCATGTGACCTGCTCTCATTGGCTGTGTGTATCTTCCTGATCTGCACTGTCAATTCACTTTGAATGAAGTTCCCCAGCTACACTCATTAAATGCTTTATATGATGCCAAGAGACACCTGTTCAAGATCTTGACCTTGAGTAACAAATTTGACAATTTTTTTTGTTGTTTTTTTTGTTGTTGTTTTTCGAGACAGGGTTTCTCTGTGGTTTTGGAGCCTGTCCTGGAACTAGCTCTTGTAGACCAGGCTTGTCTCGACCCCACAGAGATCTGCCTGCCTCTGCCTTCCGAGTGCTGGGATTAAAGGCATGCGCCACCACCACCTGGCTTGACAAATATTTTGTATCAATGACAAGTTGGAAAACTTTTCAAGAAGAAAGTATGCCTGAGTGTGATTACACTGTTACAGGAAACACTCATGGAAAGAAAATTATCCAACACCCACATTAGATGGCCAAACAATGATATAAAATTTGTTTTGCAGGAAAGATCAATTAAGTCCCTTTATTTTTTAATTTACACATACACACATACACACACACATACACACACACACACACAAACACATTCTATTGTTTAATTCTCTTATACTGCCTAACTTGCAATAAACTCAACACTGCAATCCAGTCTTCTCTCAAAGGGAGTATCAACCTTCCCCTCTTCCTATGCCAGTCCTGTAGTGCTGATCTTGCTAGTCTATAATAAATAGGCAAATTTGTCTCTAATACCACGAACTCAAAATAATAAACTCAGTGAATGAGAGTAGCTTATAGCAAAGTATGTGTGTCTAGCACTCACACTCAG
Source organism: Microtus ochrogaster (assembly GCF_000317375.1). Taxonomy (NCBI): domain Eukaryota; kingdom Metazoa; phylum Chordata; class Mammalia; order Rodentia; family Cricetidae; genus Microtus; species Microtus ochrogaster. The sequence goes on from NC_022036.1 coordinate 2,900,629, forward strand.
CTGATGGCAGGCAGAGGATGAAGATGGCTAGGAAACAGAGTGTCCAGCGTGATGATTCAGAGGCACACCCAGTTTCTCTCAGCTGGATTTAATTTGGAAGAAGTAACAAAGCTTGAAGACCAGTAGATATGAAAGTTCTGGTAATTTAGACTGACTGCTGAAAAAACTGTGGTTGCTTTCTCATTTCTGATTGCTGATATTTAAGGTGAAAAAAAAATTCTATCTGTGTGCTCAACATGTTGGCTGTCCATATAATTAGTCTCTAACTATCCACTTATGAGCTCATTTATTTGTAATAATTCAATAAATATCCTCTATTATCCTATTGGTGTGCTCCCTTAACATGCAAGCAACACCCCAGGTCTGGGCTTCATTTGCTTTTAGCCTTTCTTCTCATAATACTTTCCACCATTTTCCATGTCCAGTCAACTCTTAAAGACTATTTAAGACTCTCTGATGTTATTAGAGCCCCTCATTACATTTTCTAAGTACCAGGCTTTATCTTCTCCAAAACTTTACTTTTTCTTATGGAACATAAAACACAGGCTTATCAAATTATCTTGGTTTCTCACTTTCTTGAAAGTAAAACTCAGATCTTAATATTCTTTTCTCTGGGCACCCAAGTGGGAGGGAGTGCCTTTGTTCCTATAGCCTGCCTGCAACAAGCAGGGCAGGCGCCTTGTTTGCAAACTGCCCATCCAGCATGGAGGCCTGATCTCTTGGCGCCAGGAGACCCAGCTTTGGGGTGAGTTTCTGGCCCCACAGCGCCAGCCTGGAACAGGGAGCTCAGAGGTTCCATGGCCCCCTAGCCTTCTTGGGCTCTCTACAGGGCTTCTACTCCATCCATACTGCCTCTTTCTTCCTAGCCCACCCAGCTTCCATTCAGAACCCTCCCCACTTCGGCCCCACAGCCCTCTTTCGGCACATAACATCAACCAGCCCAGCCTGTCTGGGCACTGGGTCCGAATCCTTGGGGCACCCAAGCGGGAGGGAGTTCCTTTGTTTCTATAGCCTGCCTGCAACAAGCAGGGCAGGCGCGTTGTTTGCGACCTGCCCAACTAGCACAGAGGCCTGATCTCTTGGCGCCAGGAGACCCAGCTTTGGGAAGAGCCAACATTGGGGAGAGCCAGTGATGGGTAGGCAAGGAGACCTGATCCGGTAAAAGAAGATCCATAAGGGAGCATGTGGAAGAAGAGATGGGCAGACGCCAAGGCAAGAATTCACCCAACAAGCTGAAAAGCAACATGAAGCCACCAGAAACCAGCGACCTCACAACGGG
>NC_022036.1:2910782-2921694 GCF_000317375.1 Microtus ochrogaster
TAAGGGGGGAGGAGGGGGAGGGAAATGGGAGGCTGGGAGGAGGTGGAAACTTGTTTTTTTTCCTTTTCTCAATAAAAAAAGAATTATAAAAAAATTCTTTTCTCTGTGGCAGCATGGATTGATGAATATGTGCTTTTAACAAAGGATTTGAATTTAAATTTTGATTCTATTAATAATTAGTACAGGAAGAGCTCATTCTGAGATGTGTTTTCTTAAGAACATTACGAGGTGGAGAGATATAGAAGATGATACATGTTGATTTTCTCACTTAACAAGAACCATTTATAACTTCCATTTACTTTCACCTCATTATTTAGTGCTAATAAAATGCTTGAAGCAGAGAAAACAAAGCCTGAACTTCAGTGATTCAGATACCATCCTGAGGCATGTTGGAGAATCAGGTGTCATAATTGTCAAATCTTAATAGGTATTCTCCTTCTCTTCTATAATACAAGGTCATCTATTTTTATAGACTCTATCATAGAGACTATGTTTTTTATTAAACAAGTTGTTTTCCATATCAGTTTGGAATATCATGGTTTCTCTAACAAAGGATAAAAATTCAAATACTAATCAAACATTTTGTGAAAAACAAGAATTTGAGAGTGGTACATTATAACTCAGACTCTTCTTGAACTCAGGATATTCATGCCTCCAATTCGCCAAGGCTGATGTGTTCACACTGGGCCTTAGTGCTAATACAACTCTACATCGAAGATTGGAATGCTATCCAAAGATAGAGTTCAGACTTGCTTCCAACCGTAAATTTGTCATGAGAATGAGTGAATCTATAAAACAACTCCTTAAATACAGTGGGAGTAGAGAAGCTAATTGCTGAGAGAACATATGAGGTAGATATATTCTCTTGTATGCTACAAAAAATTGTCACGAATCGGTTTAATGAAACAATGATTGGTCAATAGCCAGGTGAGAAGTACAGGCAGGGCAACCAAGCTATGGAAAATGAAAAGAAAAGCAGAGTGAGGAGTTTCCAGCAGATGCAAAGGGAGCAAGAGGAGCAAAGGGAGGAATGTGCCATGATAATAAAGGCACCACCACATGGCAGAGCACAGATGCACCCAATGTGGCACATGTACATCCACATAAAGACTAAAAAAGTTTTAAAAAAGGTTCTAGAAACACAAAAATGGAACAGCTTCATAATTTATCTCTCATTGTGGGCCATAGTGCAGAACCCTATTCCCTGGGCACAGGAAGCTGCTAGATGCAGCATGCTAGACTCCCATAGTCTCTCACAGGTGGTACTACAAAGAGGCTTTTTCCCACAACTATCTTCAGACTTGAGAGCACAACTACATGCTACTTGGTAGCAGTGTAGACCCCACAGTTTACAAGAGCTGGGGAGTTAAGCATGACTCTCATTCATACCTCTGCTGCCATGTTGGAAAGCCAAGTGGGGAAGAGTCAGCAGCAAAAGCAGCCACTTTGGTCCTAGCTATGCCAACTTAGCAGTTTAAAGACTTGTGATTATTAAAAGATTACAGATGTGCAACACAGACTGATTCAGACAAAAACAAACCTCTAAATGGGTCACAGTATGTTCAAAAAAAAATGTAAGTAGGTTTGAGAGAAAGAGAAAAAAAAGTGTTTTTGATTAAACAGAAAGAGACAAATACTGTATGCTGTGAATATGTTTTATTCCCATTGGTTAATAAAGAAGTTACTTTGGGCTACAGCAAGGCAATAAAGGTCAGTGTAGTAAGAGGAGCAGTGAGCTGTGTTCCCGCCCAGCTCTGCACGGCTAGCTTTACCCAAAATAATTACACAGAAACTATATTCTTTTAAACACTGCCTGGCCCATTAGTTCCAGCCTCTTATTGGCTAACTCTCACATCTTGATTAACCCATTTCTAATAATCTGTGTGCACCACGAGGTGGTAGCTTACCAGGAAAGATCTTAACCTGCATCTGTCTCAGAGAGGAGAATCATGGTGACTGCCTGATTCAACTTTTTTCTCCCAGCATTCTGTTCTGTTTACTCTGCCTACCTAATTTTCTGTCCTATTAAAGGGTCAAGGCAGTTTCTTTATTAACCAATGAAATCAACCAAAACAGAAGACTCTCCCACATCAGGTCAGGTGGGAAAGGTAAATGGAAAATAAAGAGGAAAATGGCAGAGTCGAAAAAGAAGCCAGGCAGTCACTGAATATCTAGGACATGTTGAAAACAAAGTAAAAAGCCTTGAGTCACATAGCAAACCATAGTTAGAAATATTGTTTAATTTACACGCAAGCATTAGCTAGTAATAAGCTTAAGCTAACAGACCAAAATTTGTCAGGTAGCAGACTTAAATTTCTAGGAGAAGTCATTTATCAGTCTTCGCTTAGTTAGTGGTCCCAGACAGATGATGTTTTCTCAGGGTCCACCTAGGCAGACAATTATCTTCTACCCTCAAAATTGACTCAAAGTTGTTTGCAAAATAGAAACTCTTGGGACAAGTTACAGCCAGAAAACACACAGTTTTACCAATATAGAGTAATTTAAAGTGAGTGTACCATTACAGTAACACCATTTGGAACTCACACTGTAACCTACAAACACAAATATATAAATATAATTATCATATGCTCTGATGCTTAATATTAGCAATTGAAACTAGAATAAAAGAACTATTTGTGTTTGCCTATGACTAGCTATCAGTGAAAATTAAGACTACTTAGGAAATTGAAGCCAAGGAAATCAAACAAGCTGATACATTTATTCAATTAATTCTGACACTGTAGAAAAACACAAATATGTTTATGTATATTTCTTCCTTAGCATTCTCACTGCATATACTATGGTCACTCATGTTTGGTTCTAAATAAGTTCCTTTATATTATTTTTGTCATAGTAGTTATTTTACTTAGTAAATACCTCCTGAATTACCAAATTATTCAATAAATAATTTCATTGTGTATTTCCCAAACTGTATGGGAAATATAGTTGAAATTAAAACATTTTGATACTTCCCATTTCAAAGATTTTTATTTCCCCTCCCTTCTCTAGTCCTGCAAATTGCTGACAGCTAAAAATCCTTTAAGCATCTATGCCTGACACTTTCTTTCAAGAGGAAATTAGAAGTAATCAATCATAGGAGCCTGGGGGAATTTCCCCTGCACAGCCATTTGAATATCTGACTTAGACCTCGCTTTTTAATTTCTTATGAATATGCATTTCTCCTTTATAAATCATGAGAAAACAAAAGTGTTTTCAGTCTGAGTATGTAGAACAAACTACTTTGAAAATAGAGAGACTGTATGTTGATTCTGCATTTAGGAAATGTTAGGCAAAGTGCACATTAGCTACTTTCCAACATTTACTCTTCCATTTACTTTTCCTCTATTCCTCTATTGATATAATGTCCTTTTTAGTACTCATATTATTGCATGTCCATAACACACAAGTAAAATAGTAAACAAATTTTACTTGAATAGAACTGAGCAATATATTTTATCTAAAAAATCACTAGTGGACATCAAATATATTTTGTATCAAATTTCATTTCTTCTCTATAAAGCAAATTTTTGCTATAAGCAAAGGCTATCATATCATAAAACCTTTCAGAAACTGACAGTTTGTAGATTTAAAACCCTTATAGCCCCGATGACCATGTCTTCTGTTACTTAGAGATGAAAGATGGGACCTCTCATCTTTCTGTCGTGGCAAAGAGTAAAAAAGAGACAAGATTGAGCTCTACCGATCCACACTGTAGGTTTAAAATGCCTTGAATGTTTTCTTGTAATTAGAATTGTATATTTCATACAAAATTGCATGAGTTAGTTTTATTTTTTTGATATACAAAGACTTATTTTTTGGAAATTTTAATTTATATTTATTCGTGTTTTGGCTGCATATATGTTTGTGCATCATGCGTGTGTCTGTAACTGCTACAGGGAGACCAAAGGAGGGCATCAGATCCCACAGAACTGGAGTTACAGACAGCTATGAGCTATTGTGTATGTGTTGGAAATTGAACTAGGATTCTATGGAAGAGAAGACAGTTTTAACCACAAAGTCATTTCTCCAGTTTCAAAGGAATTTTATAGTATAAATTTATATAATATGTATTGGAAGTCATTTTTATAGTAGCTTGGATATTACGTAACTGAACAAGGAGTAAGTGGAACCTCAGGAAGTTGGCTGCTTTGGGAAGAAATAGTAATATTCATGTTCAGTAGTGGATTCTGTAATACTGGAAGTAACATCGTTACTTCAGGTGTTCTACACTGCAGTGCATTCTCTGCCACAGGCATTTTCAGTTGCTGTACAGTGACTACTGTTAGAGTCATACATAGTTAAAGAACTTCTCCAGCTCCTAACTCAGTTAGCTTCTTATCCCTCCAAATGAACCTGAGATTACTAATGTAAGAAGATGAAGACTTCATTTTAGCTTGCAATATTGGAAGTTCCAATTTATTTTCAGTTGGCTCTGTTGCTTTGGGGTCTGTGGAAAGACAAAATACTATGGCAGGAAAATCTATAGTGGAGCAAATTCATTCCTTGGCTGCCAGTAATGGGAAATAGAAAGAACACATGAGAGTGAAAGGAGTAGGAGAAGAGGGAAAGAGAGAATGAATCATCATGGAGACTGCATCTCAGTAATGTATAAGCATCCTATGGCTCTAGTCATTAAAGACATCTACCCCCTTCCAACAATGCCAATCTGAAGACCAAATTTCAGCACACCACATTTGGGGTACATTCCAGACTCAAATATAGCCAAGTATAACTTTAAATATAAATAAGAGATGTTCATAGGGATAAGAAAGATGAAAGTCAATGTTAGCTAAGGATTTCATCTCTGTTAGATAGACATACATATCCAAGTAGGAAATGGTTTTTTGAAAAAGGACTTCATCTTGTACTAGAGCATGAAGCAGAGTACTCCATCTTTAAAGCTATAGATTAGGAAGAAAGAAAGAAAGTTAAAGATTAAAAAGTAGAAAACCGAATATATATTATTATGGAAAACTTACTATTACAATCTGGGAGAAAGAAAAGACAATGAACAAGCTAGGACTATTGGTCTAGATCCTAACTGACAGATGGGCCACTCAGTTGGGACACTTCATTAAACATTTATTACTGAGTCTCTTTCCCAGTCTCTGATTTATTTGATACTTTTCTTTAAGATATATCCTATTTTATTTATTTGCATGTTTAAGATGAAAAACCTTTTAAGATGGGGTTAATATACCAAAAGTATTATTGACAGTGGATATGACTTACAAATTTAGTAGTGTATTTGATAGTAAAGATTATCTTTGTCTCTCATATTAATTAGGAATAAAAAAGAAGGTCTTACTGAACTGAAAAAATCCCCAAAGCAGCCTAACTAAGACACTGATGGTGGCACATGGTAACATACTTTAAACTGAATTCAAGGAAGGCAGAGACAAGAGAGTCACTGTGATTTCATGTCTAACCATGTTTATATTTTGAGTCCCAGGTTAGCTAAGAGTAAGACCTTGTCAAAAAAGATAAATTTATTATGTGAATAACTTTTGAGAGCATATAAAAAGTGTCTAGTATTTACCATATCGAGGCTAATTGTTTCTGAATTTCCAGGTAATATGAAAAAAATTCTTAATATCCAAAGAAACTGAAGTAGAGGGAATTTCTGAAATATATCACCTTTGTTCAATAAAATGTAATATTATGATAATCAAATATAAAAGCCAGAGTATAGATCCTGAAGGAGCAAAAGTTTGAGTCATTCTGGCTGTTCAAAAAATAATATTGCCTGTGGTGATGCTGAATGAGAGCAAAGGGAATATTAAACCAACAGTGGAAGAAGGAAAAGACAAATACCAACTCTGTCTTTATGACTTCCGGTGTGAGTACAAAAGCTAGAGTATTTATCCCTGTACTCTTTCATGCATTGCAATTCTCCATACCTTCCTTCTTAACTTGCCAATGTTCATCTTGAAGATACAGGATGACAATAAATGAAGCTATTCACAAAATGGAAGTGCCATGGTACTGTCCACTCTCAATGCTCAATGACTTAAAGACAAAAAATATCCGTTCTATTGTCTGAAGAATATCTTATAAGTTCCCTCATAAGAATAACCTGTGACAGATGGGATTTTGTTGCATTTATGTTAATGAATTTGCCACTTTAGTAAAAGTTAATTGAATTTTGTTGATTGGAAGTATGGCAGGAATGCTACCATTATATCTTTATTAGTATTTTTTTGCTTTAGTGAATATGTAGAATATTAAGTTTCATCATAATATATTCATGCATGTATCTTAGCCTACTTTGCCACATTCACTCTCCCTAGTACACACTTGAATACTAGCCCCCTCTAGTCCCTCCAGGAAGTCTTCCAAGTAAGCACTACTCTTTCTACTTTTATGTTATATTTAGATATATTTAATTTCAATAGAAAATTGGAGAGTTGTGGTGACTTATGGTGACTCTTCAACAATATATCCCAAAAGGAGATAAATACAAAAAAATATTTATTAAGATATTGCTTTCTTGAGAGAAATACTCCAGGAAGGGATAGCAATAAAATATGCATGGTGATATTAAGGAGTGGCACTGTGACATAGCTTCAAGGGTCACAGTTGATCCTACAGGCAGTGTTGAAATGGAATAGGTAAGAAGTTGAAGTGATGAGACTGGATTTTAAAGTCCATAGTCATCAGTTGATTGACCGAGTCCTCCCTGGAAAGAGGTGTGTTTGGAGGCTACAGTTTGCTCTTTAGCTGCTGTGTGCCAAGAGAAAGCATAAAGTACTGATGGTCATAAAAAAAAGTGGAGGACTAAACCCTACATCCGTACAAATGATGTGAGTGGACTAAAACATCAACCACCTAGCTAGAATCCTAGGACCTCCCAGTTTGGACAACTGGATCCCAATTTGCTTGTCTTAATGATAAGAACAGTGTGTGCATTAGAAGTCAGAGACAGAAGAGACATTAGTTACTGCTCTGCAAGCCCCTGGAGATTGTATTCTTCATTGCATGCTTTCATAAGCAGCAGATATCTCTCAGGGCAACTCTTCTTCTCAAGCTGATAACTGTCAGTCTCCCTCTTTGCAGTTTGTTTTATAAAAAGGTAAGTTCATATAATGAAATAAGAAGAAATGGTTTGTGTATTCAAGTTGCATTAGCTTCTGGGAGTGTTTATTATGTTTTCCACTGTACATGCTTCTATATTCTCGGAAAACACATTACATAGAGCTGATGGGATCGACAAGGCTAGGAGATGACTACTTATACTTTAAACAACTTTGTAATTATTTTGATAAGCACAAACAACATCTCCCATAAAAGATAACAGTTTCTAAAGGAATGTTAAATCCAAAGAAACAAAATAAAATAAATGTTATTCAAACTAATAATTGATATGCATACCAAATTGAAAAGACCAATGTCAGAGGCCCTTCTTAAGGACATGCTAGACCAAGTTATGAAGCACTTGATGTTTACCTTGTATGTCCATCATTCTTACCAAATTCTCTATCTTCAACTACATCATAGCACATCACAAAGTATGTTGATCCATTCCTTGGAACCAATGCTTCAAAATTAACTAACTAATAAGTTGCGATTTTGTGTGTGTCTTTGTGTATGTGTGTGTGCACACATGCGTATGTATGCATGCATGTGAGTGCATGTAGGGGGGTTGTATGTATCTATAGAGAGAGGTTCATGACAGATTGTTTCCTCACTTTATCTCTACCATATTTTTTTGAGACAATGAATATCCTTGAACCTGAAACTCACCATTGGCTAGATTGACTACCTCATAAGCCCTGAGCTCCTCTTGTTTCTCCCTCGCAGTACTGGGATCCCAGGCATATGTGCATGATGCTTTATCAAGTGGTTACATTTGTGCTGGAGCTCCAACTCAGGCCCTCATGCTTGTGCAGCAAGCACTTTATCCATTGAGCATTCTCCGTAGTATGAGCTGACATTTTAGGCACAATGACAGTATTGTCTTTTTTACTGACTTGTATAATAATTTATATTGGAAAACTCCATATTGTAACAAAATCAAATATTGTCCCTTTCTATTGTTTATGACTAACCAACACATTTTGTATGACATTAATAACAACTCTGCTTTAGTGACTAGCTATTGTCTTGACCTATCCTATTTATAAAAGTAAGATATACTCTTTTGGTGATTTTGAGGATAAGAAAGTCTAAATATGTTAAAAAAAATTCTTATCTTACCTAAGTTAAGAATATCTTAATGAACAACTGTTAGATATTTTTTCTGCATGCCAGATGGAGTATCAGCTATGAGTTATAATTACATAATTAAAGGTCATTTATTTTCTATGAGATTTTCAAGGACTATCAATAAAATATCCATTACTGACCATACCTATGAGATTATATATTCTTTGAACTTTGCTGTTTTATTATTTTCTTAATCATAATTTCCATGTTGAATTATATCCATAAACACCTCACTAAAACTCAGAGATGAATTACTTTGAAAATTATTGAACATTTTCAGTAGAATGCAAAAGATGAAAATGTAGAAAATGGTGATGTTTAATCCCAGCACTCAGTAGGCAGAGGCAGATAAATTGTCTCGGTCCAGTGTCAGTCTGGACCAAAAATTATTTTCTCTAGACCAGACCCCAACATAAACTATCTCTCTCTGAACTGGTAGGAATAAAGACACAACTCACATGGCTTATTGGGAGGGAGATTCTCAGTGGTCCCTCATGAAGTCCTGAGTTCATATCTTGAAGAATTCCTCCTGTAGTGTGGGAAGGTCATATGTCAATCTGTTGATTTCCTTGGTTAATAAAGAAACTGCCATGGCCCATTTGATAGGCCAGCCCTTAGGTGGGTGGAGTAGACAGAACAGAATGCTGGGAGGAAGTGGAGCAATCACAGTGCCTCTCCTCTCTGAGCCAGATGTGATGAAGCTCCAGCCCGAGATGGACGTACACTACAATCTGATGTGGGAGTGTCATATATCAATCTGTTGATTTCATTGGTTAAGGAATAAAGAAACTGCCTAGGCCCCTTGATAGGCCAACCCTTAGGTGGGTGGAGTAAACAGAACAGAAGGCTGGGAGAAAGAAGTTGAGTCAGTGAGTCACCATGGTTCTCCCACTCCAGGCAGATGCAGGTTAAGATCATTACTGGTAAGCCAGCTCATGAGCTACATGGATATTAGAAATGGGCTAGTCCAGGTGTGAGAGTTAGCCAAGAAAAGGCTAGATGTAATGGGCCAAGTGGTGTTTAAAAGAATACAGTTTACGTGTAATTATTTCTGGGCATAAGCTAAGCTAGCCATGTGGGTGGCCGGGTGCTGGGGACTCAGCTCCACCGCTCTTATTTCAACAACAATCTTTCCTGGTAAGAAATCACCTTGTGGTGTTATGCAGATTATTAGAAATGGGTTAGTCAAGATATGAGAGTTAGCCAAAAAGAGGCTAGACATAATGGTCCAGGCAGTGTTTAAAAAAATACAATTTGTGTTGTTATTTCAGGGCATAACCTAGCCAGGTGGCTGGGAGCTGGGCAACAGGAATGCAGCCCACAGCTCATTCTACAAATGGCACCAACGTGTGGACAACTGTATCCACATAAAGCCTGAGACAGCTTGGGAAGTAATTCTAGAACAAAATGAAAGCATTGCACCTGGTTTCTTGGTAGCAGCAATTTCTCAGTTCTGCTCTGCTTGATAGAGGCAAGCAAGCACTCTCATCTAAGAGAGGTTTCCTGACTCATCTTTAGCTCCAAAACCCTGCAGCTGTTTTAAGAGGTCCTGCTACAAAACACTTAAATGGTGTTGATAAAAGCTGACTGCATGCTTGTTTGTTTTCAGTCATAGCAGGAAAAAAGTTGTGCTGTTTTAAAATGCTGCCTTTCTGGGCCATCATGCCAGGGCAAACTCTGACTCTTTGAGGCAGGAGGGCTGGATACAGAGAGAGGACTTGAGTGTTGTCTGTGGACATACTGTTGTAGCTTGCTTGCTGGCAGGGACCTTGAAACACCATAGAGTTGTGGCAATAAAGATGGCTACAGCTGGTACCTCTGCCATGAAGCTGGAAAGCTAAGGAATGGGCGGGATCTAGCCGCCAAAGCCATAGCTTTAGTTGTACCGATATTGCTTGGTAAATTAAAGACTCAAGTGGTCAAAAAAGAGACACAAAAAATAAAGATTCAAAGTAGAAGAAAATGTCTAAATGGTTTACATTGTGTTAAAATTTTTTTTGACTAAAGATTAAAATTCTTAAAGTTAAAAGAAAGAAAGAAAGAAAGAAAGAAAGAAAGTAGTTGGGTGTGGTAGTACACACCTTTAATCCCAACACTTGGAGTGCAGAGGGAAACTGACCTCTGTGACTTCAAGGTGTGGCAGGACACACCTTTAAACCCAATGCCAGGGAGGCAAAGAAGGTTGGCTCTCTCAGAGTTCAAGGACAACCTGGTCTACAGAGTTATTCTGTTATTCTAGGACAAAGATATACAGAGAACCTGTCTCAAAAAGTAAAAGTAAAAATAAAAGAAATAGAGGTTAAAATAAAGCTGCACAAAAATGGAAAATACACAGAGAATCTTGATACTCTATGCTATTATGCTCTCTTTGAATTGCTTGAATGCTGAGGAAGGAACAACAGCTGCTAAAAGATATTTGTTTAAAAGTGCTGCTGAACCAGAACCTGGAAACAACCTAGATGTCCTTCAATGAAAAAATGGATGAAGAAAGTATGGAATATATACATATTAGAGTACTACTCAGCAGTAAAAAACACTGGCTTCTTGAATTTTGCATTCAAATGGATGGAAATAGAAAACACTATCCTGAGTGAGGTAAGCCAGACCCCAAAAGAGGAGCATGGGATGTACTCACTCATATTTGGTTTCTAGCCATAAATAAAGGACATTGAGCTTATAATCATGATCCTAGAGAAGCTAAATAAGG
>NC_022036.1:2923494-2925678 GCF_000317375.1 Microtus ochrogaster
GGTCCTTGGACTTCCCACAGGTCAGGGAGCCCTGATGGCTCTTCGGGCTGATGGGGGAGAGGGAATTGATCGGGGGGCGGGGGGGAGGTGAGGGGAAAAAAAGAAAAAAAAATAAAGAAAAAAAAGAAATTACTTTGCTCAACTGCCTACTGAGATAAATCTAACACATGGGCTATACCATGAAAGACCTGAATAACAGCGCCCCCGTTCATCACGAAGCAGTTTGGAGAGAAATAACTGTGCCCATATTCCCAAATATTGTTTTTAATGTTCTTTTACATTTAAAGGGGGATAACATAGAGATATGAATAATTTGCATTGGTATGAATTTGACTTTATTGATATAAATTTAATGTCAATCTTGTTATATATATATATGTATGTATGTATTTCTGATATTGATTAAGGTATTGTGATTGTGTAGTTCATGTAAAAATATAATGTATATAGGTTGTTAATGGATAATCATTAATAATAGTCAAGCTTGTCATGTTAGTTAGATTTTCTAGATGTGCATAGATATATTTTAGACAGGCATTCTTCATATCTTTTAAATACTGCAGAATATGGCATTTAAAATGTTTTAATAACTTCGTACTTTTCAGGACAATGAGACATGTCTGCTCCTGGCAGCACCAATCCACATCAAGAGGAAGTTGAGCATCAAAGAGGCTACTTATTGAGTTTGATAGCCATTTGGGTGAGACACTGCTCTTGCCTGGACTGTTGCATAAACTGGACATGAAGAACCCACAGAGAGAGGACTGCTGAACTTGCCTAAAGGTAAGATGATCTTTCAGGGTTCCTGATTTATGAGAGAGTCTGCAAGACATTCTACAGGACACAGCAGATAGTGACTGAACTGTCTGAAATTTCTGGCTTCATGGAAAGAGTCTGCTGGATACTATGGGCCTGTAGGCTGAACATGGATGCCCCAATGGTACAGAGGAACTTTGGGTGACTGTCCAGGCAGCAAGATGTCTCGGTCACTTCTAGAGTTTTGTAAGTTGCTTACTTCTCATTTACTTAGGTAATATTATATCCTTCTGGAGTCTTCGATGGAGTTGAAGAATAGATAGATAGTTATAGTTACAGTTTTTCATTGTTATGATAGAAGATAAAATAAATATAAATATTGTAACTGTAATTATTGCATGATAACTGTTTTGTTATATGTATACGTAATTTTGCTATGTTAAAGTTAAAGCCTTTTTTCGTTTAAACAGAAAAAGGGGAAATGATGTGGGATGGTAATATGTCAATCTGTTGATTTCATTGGTTAATAAAGAAACTGCCTTGGCCCATTTGATAGGCCAGCCCTTAGGTGGGTGGGGTAGACAGAACAGAATGCTGGGAGGAAGTGGGGCAATAGCAGTGCCTCTCCTTTCTGAGCCAAATGCGATGAAGCTCCAGCCCGAGATAGACATACACTAGAATTTTTCCTGGTAAGACACCACCTTGTGGTGCTATGCAGATTATTAGAAATGGGTTAGTCAAGATATGAGAGTTAGCCAAGAAGAGGCTAGATATAATGGGCCAGGCAGTGTTTACAAGACTACAATTTGTGTGTTGTTATTTCGGGGCATAACCTAGCCAGGTGGCAGGGAGCTGGGCAGCAGGAACTCAGCCCACAGCTCCTTCTATACTCCTGCGTTATTCTCCAAACAGCTTTTTATACCGAAATATAAACTGAGTGGGAAATACACTAACAATGTCTCCTAGGTAACCAGGTGAATGGCTTTTAGTCATGTCGACAACTACCTGTGTGCTCTGTATTCTAGCTAGCATGTAGGCTTGAATCAGCATCTCTATCAGGCATCCTCCAAATTACAAAGAAAGGAGCAAAACAACATCCTTACTTTTTTTAGGGCAGCGGCAGCCTATCTGGAAGGCTATGTGACCATCATCAGATACTGACTAATGGCTTAGAGCCTAGCTGCCATACCAAATAGAAATATGGGTCTACAACAAATCTCTGTGGGTTTAAGGCCAGCCTGGTCTGCAGAGTGAGTTTCAAGTCTGATTTCATAGGTACGGAGAAACCCTGTCTCTAAACCAAAACAAAATAAAAAGATAGAAAAAAATAGAAACAGAAAATTAGTATAATTTTTTTTTATTGAGAAAAGGAAAAAAAAAACAAGTTTCCACCTCCTCCCAGCCTCCCATTTCCCTCCCCCTCCTCCC
>NC_022036.1:2928037-2932307 GCF_000317375.1 Microtus ochrogaster
TGGTATACTCCTCAATTTCTTTCTTCAATGCCTTAAAGTTCTTGTCAAATAGATCTTTCACTTCTTTGGTTAGAGTTACCCCAAGATATTTTAAGCTGTTTGAGGCTATCGTGAAAGGTGAAGCTTCTCTGATTTCCCTCTCTGCTTCTATATCCTTTGTGTATAAGAGGGCGAAGTATAAAAATTTTTAAGGGAGACAATGAAACACTAAATAATGATAGTTTTTTAACACAGAGACCAAGGAGTAAAAGTCATTATTGAAGCAAAAATTAAATGAAAAGTAGATGAAATGCTTAGAGTATATTTAAATCTTCACAGATAAATATAATACAAAACATAAATCCAGCTTGAGATTTATTGCAACATCCATGGGAGTTGGCAGCAAATATAAGTTTCAACATTGAGTGTGCTCACTGCAATCTACTAAACATGCTTGAACTGTTGAAGGAAATTCCAAAAGGCTATCTAATTGGAAGGAAATTAGGACTAGCCTTAAATGTTTCTTCAGCACAACTAAATTACAGATATCAGAGAGAGTGCTCATTACATCTTAGACAAAACTCTTTGACCCAGTAACACTAAATTCTAGTTTCTTTTTTCCTTCCTGCAATGCAACTAAGGCATTTTCAATCTCTATAGGTAAAAGAATGCAAAAGAAAACTGTGTACATTCATGTGTGCACGTGTGCACACATGTGTGTTTGTGCATGTGTGTGCATCCTATTTCCTCTGTAAGAAAACCTCCTTTAAGACATACCTGTAAACCATACAGCATACAATTAATAATTAAAAACTTGTAATTAAATATTTTCAAAAACTGTATATATTGCTGTGCAGTGGTAGTGCATGCCTTTAATCCTAACACTTGGGAGGTAGAAGTTGGTGGATCTCTGTGAGTTCAAGGCCGGCCTGGTTTATAAAGTGAGTTCCAGGACAGCCAGAAAAACACAGAGAAACCCAGTCTCAAAAAAAAAAAATCAAAGCCAATAAGCTAAAGAAAAAAAATAAATATTTAAAAAACCTCTATATCTTCCCTAAAATTTGCTTTATTGTAAATAAGATTTTTTGGTGTTGAGGTTCATTCCTCCTTTTTAATTGAAAAGAACTCTTCAGAAACTCCAGTTAGAGGGCGTTCTTTCTGTGTAGTCCACAGTCAGATTCTGCTGGCTCACAGTAACTCTGTCTTCCTTTGGTTTTGTTTCGTTTGTTTTTCTGTGGCGCTAATTACTGCATCTGGTTTTCACGTTTCTGAGTACGTAGTGATACATCAGCATTGCCAAGCCAGCATCATGGTAGTGGGCAGTGACCACATACCAGCTATGGAACTAGTAATGGAAAACAAACGAAGCACGAGCGACCTGGTTCAACACAACTGGCACCTTGTACAAGAGAATTTATTTTCCTATAGATGAAAGATGATACTCTATAGTTAAGAAACAGATAAAGTGAAATATATGCCCCACAAATATTGAGATGAGTGGCTTAATTCAAAACGACAGTTCAACTCAGAAAGCGGTGTCCAAATAGGACATACCTTACAACTCTGGAGTGCCCCGAAGTGCACTGAGGTTTTCCAAATAAAGTTCCCAGAATCTCAAAAAAAAAAAAAAAAAAAAAACCTCTATATCTCCTCTGGGAATATAACATTTCACCTTTAATTCAGCATGAAGTACTTGAATAAATTTTATTCCTTCTCTGAAAGATGCAATCATTGTGGTTTCACTGTTTTTTATCCCATAATATTAGGAACTATGAATATAATAAAACAAAATAATATAGAGGAGAGAGTGTGTAGGAGACTTGCAAATTAGACAAATAACCAAACAAGCAAGAGCATACAAATAAAGGCAGATTTTATAAACCGTTACATGACTAGCTCTTATTGATAATAGAACCACACTATTATTTTATTACTGGTATTGTCATTACCAAAATTATCATGATTATTCCTGCTGCACCTGGCATTCCTCTTAATACAAATTATAAATATCATGCATGACACTGTCATGATTTGAATGCAAATGAGAATTATCCCCATGTATGAATGATTGGTCTGCTGTTGGTGGTACAGATTGAAAAGTATTAGAAAGTATGGTATTGCTGGTGATGTGTCACTGGGGCAGACTTTGAAGTGTCAAATGATTCAAATTATTCGCAGTGTGCTGCTCTGTCTTTTGTCTGAGGATCAAGGTATGAACTCTCCATCATTCCTGTTACTAATATTTTGTTTCCCTATCATGGACTCTAACCCTCTGAAACTGTAGTGAGTAAAATACTTTCTTTTGTAAGTTGCATGGTCATGGTGTTTTGTCACAGCAATAGACAAATTGCAACGACAATGTTTTATATTCTCTATTCCCTCAATCATTGTATGGTAGGCTTTATATGTTTGATGATTGTAATAATTCCTTACACTTTATGCTGTTACAGTATTTAATTTGAGAGCATAGATACCGAGTTTCAGAGATTTTGAAATATTTCCTAATATTCTTACCAATCTATCACTATGTAATGAAAGTTTAAAAATCAAACCAATTTTATTCCCAAAACTTTATTAAATAAGCTTGTAATTGGATTTTAGAAATACCACTGGAAACTCTTAAGGCAGCATGGACCATCAGATTCACAGTTTCTTTTTAATATAATTATACTCATTTAAGTGAAACCATACACAGAAAGATAAATATGCCACAGTGCTAGTCTGTATCTTAACCCTGAAGTGAATATCATTAGGATTAATTTAGTTTGCCACAAAACTTTTAGTTCCATGTGTTTTCTGATGAAAAACAAGCATCAGAGAAACACAGAAGCACTGACAACAGCCCAGAGGTTGGAAAACCACCACTGCATCCTTACAACTGGTCAATAAAACATTTTATAAACTGTCACCTCTCGCCTTTGGCCAATGCTACCTTGCAGTGCAGAACAGTAATAATGAAGATTTAGAAGGGAAAAACTTCCCATCTTCATTTCATAATCATATTAAAGATGTGGATCCACTTTTAAAATCTTATAATTGCTGATTCAATTTGTAGGAAATCTTTGGCAGGCAAACTTATTCAGAAATACATCCTTCAAAAACATAGGATTCTAGTAAATGACAGTAAGTATATGGGTGGCAAATTTACTCCTTTTGATGTGTGGTAGTCAGTCTTGAATCACTTGGGTGCCTTCATTCTTTCTGTTTATATTCTTGACTCTGTATGTTTCCCTTAACCAACAAAATCCATAAATTCCACTCATTGTTCTCCACAGTATAGCCTTCATATACAAGACTATCCTTGCCTACTAGCTAAAAGACGTAGCTGTCACTGGGTGTTACTTTCTGTTCCCATAAATCTCACCCAGTATCAGACAGGAATAAAATTTACAATCTCAGCTTCTTGGGTGTCCAGTCATGTTAGTCCTGGCATGGAGAGTTGGAGGTAGATAACGTGACCTCTAGCTATTCTAACCCATCACACTATTTGCTTCATAGTACCATAATTTGGTGTTACCTGTCCCTTATGTTGCTCACCCAATTTTTTCATTGCTAGGAATATGGAACACAGCAAGAATTCATTCATTGGTTCACACAGCTGACACATTTTGGTGCCTACCATGTCTCATTTCTGTTTTATTCATGGTCAGTCTAGACAATACGAGACATCTTCAATGTAGAAGCATCAAGTACTACCAAGTACTCCAGGCATGAATCTTTCATGCAGAGATCACCACCTATAATTCACTGTTAAATCTATTTATATGTAAGAATGCTTATCTTATATGTAAATATTTATCAATACAGATCATCCAAAAGACAAATCTGCTCATGTCCTATAAATATCAGTATGCATGATTCTGAAATAACTTTATGCAGTATTTATATATCATGATACATATTTCATTTTCAAAACACATTATTACCTTTGTCATTGTGTCAGAGAGAGGGGGTGTACATGTTTGTACAGCACCCCACCTGTATATTGCACAGGGCCAGATGTATAGAGGTCAGCAGACAACATGATGGAGTTGCTTCTCTCCTTTCAACATGTGAATTTCACAGACTGAACTCAGGTCCTCAAATTTGTCAACAAGTAACATGTTGGGGTTTTGTTTGTTTTTACTTTCATTGTTTCTTTGTGGATTTCACATCATACATTCAAATCCCATTTATCTTCATGTCCCCTTGTATCCACCCTCTGCCTTTACAATCTCCCCCCAAAACAAGATCAAATTTAGAGAAAAAACAAAAACAAAACCAACAAAAAAGAGGAAGAAGAAGAAGAAGA